>NC_084625.1:50189804-50339804 GCF_033978795.1 Nerophis ophidion | reverse complement strand
GCCAGCAGGAAACCATCCCAAGCGGAGGCGGATCAGCATCGCAGAGATGTCCCCAGCCGATACACAGGCAAGCAGTACATGGCCACCGGATCGGACCGGATCCCCTCCACAAGGGAGTGGGACATAGAAGAAAAAGAAAAGAAACGGCAGATCAACTGGTCTAAAAAGGGAGTCTATTTAAAGGCTAGAGTATACAAATGAGTTTTAAGGTGAGACTTAAATGCTTCTACTGAGGTCACCAACCTTTTTGAAACCAATAGCTACTTCTTGGGTACTGATTCATGCGAAGGGCTACCAGTTTGATACACACTTCAATAAATTGCCAGAAATAGCCAATTTGCTCAATCTACCTTTAATAAATAAATATATATACATTTTAAAAATGGGTATTTCTGTCTGTTATTCCGTCGTACATTTTTTTTCCTTTTACGGAAGGTTTTTTGGTAGAGAATAAATGATGAAAAAAACACTTAATTGAACGGTTTAAAAGAGGAGAAAACACGAAAAAAATGAAAATTAAATCTTCAAAATTCAACCGAAAAAAATAAAGAGAAAAACTAGCTAATTGGAATCTTTGTGAAAAAAAAAATAAAAAAAATAAATGATGGAACATTATTAGTAGGGCTGGGCAAGGATTAAAAATTTTAATCGAAGTTAATCGCACTATTTCTCCGATTAATCGCGATTAACTGCATTGTATACGCAAAGCCCAATAATGAATTCCAAAGTAGTGTGTAGTGCACCTTTATTGGAATATTCTCCCACATGAACAAAAGCGCCAAAACATTTGTTGTGCAAACACAATTTAAATCAGTCCTTGTTAAACAGTAGCAGTTAAATAGCATATTTGATGAAAATCAACTCCAAAAATGTAAACACAAACATTTAAGCTTATTGCCACTGCCAGGGTATTTAAGTTATCCTGTTTGTTATGGAAAATAAATATAATCTACATACAAATCTCTGAGCCACAATCATAACATCTGAACAGGCAATTTCTAAATTAACAGCAGAAATTTTTTTTTTATCAGGGATCTTATGTTTAAAAAACCTATATTATAGGTAGTGGGCTGTTTTAGGGAATTTTTGATCAAATTATCCGTAGTAGCAATATTAATAATGTTGTGTTTATTCTGCGTAGTGCACTTAAAATAATTATGACCATATCTAGGAATTGATATGATGGGAATTTTCCGATTGTTTGCTTGGTGCTTTGATAAACTGAAGGCATCATATACATGGTACTATATTGTGATGTTATGAGCCAGGGAATAAAAGAACTACCCTACCCAGCATGCAACAGGAGTGACGCGGTAGCCCGGTATAGGTTGTGTGTCGCCATGACGGCATCTTGTATGTTGTGATATGCACGCTCTGAAAGTAAACGTTAAGAACTCAGCCAACACTCCTGGTCTGCATTATTCATAAATAGACAGACAACACATATACTCCGCTGCTTCACAGGCCGCTGGATGTAGCCGGCAAAGTATTCCCATGCTAGCTAGCCGGTCTAGCAAGCACGCCTCATTCAGTCCAAAACGGCCCGATCCATCCACATCCAGAATTGTCTGGTGGTCCTAAGTGATCCCGGAGTGACCACGCTGTAAGCCAGCCATGAAATTTGCAGAATTGTCCGGTATTTTTGCCAAATGTTCCATCTTTACCAAGAGCCGTCATCTTTATAAGAAAAGGCGTTAACAAAATAAAAGCATATAAACAACATACGCAAATGTGCGATAAAATAATTGTCGGCGTTAATAGATTGATGAGTTAAC
Source organism: Nerophis ophidion (assembly GCF_033978795.1). Lineage (NCBI taxonomy): Eukaryota > Metazoa > Chordata > Actinopteri > Syngnathiformes > Syngnathidae > Nerophis > Nerophis ophidion. Next base: position 50,338,029 of record NC_084625.1, on the reverse strand, counting down.
TCGTAATTAACGCACTAATTTGCCCGCCCCTAATTATTAGTAATTTTTCCTGATTAAGATTAATATTAGAACTTTGATGACATGTTTTAAATAGTTTCAAATCCAATCTGCACTTTGTTAGAATATATAACAAATTGGACCAAGCTATATTTCTAACAACGACAAATCATTATTTCTTCTAGATTTTCCAGAAATTTTTTTTTAAAAATAAATTCAAAAGACGTTGAAATAAGATTTAAATTTGATTTTAGAGATTTTGTTGATTTGCCAGAATAATTTTATGGAATTTTAATCATAATAAGTTTGAAGAAATATTTCACAAATATTCTTCGTCGAAAAAACGGAAGCTAAAATGAAGAATTAAATTAAAATGTATTTATTATTCTTTACAATAAAAATAAAAAAATACTCAAAAATGGATTTAAATTGTCAGGAAAGAAGAGGAAGGAATTTAGAAGGTAAAAAGGTATATGTGTTTAAAAATCCTAAAATCATTTTTAAGGTTGTATTTTTCCTCTAAAATTGTCTTCCTGAAAGTTATAAGAAGCAAAGTAAAAAAAGAAATGAATTTATTTAAACAACTGAAGACAGAGTCTTTAAAATATTTTCTTGTATTTTCAAATTATGTGAATTATATTTTATATAGCGCTTTTCTCGAGTGACTCAAAGCGCTTTACATAGTGAAACCCAACATCTAAGTTACATTCAAACCAGTGTGGGTGGCACCGGGAGCAGGTGGGTAAAGTGTCTTGCCCAAGGACACAACGGCAGCGACTAGGATGGCGGAAGCGGGAATCGAACCTGCAACCCTCAAGTTGCTGGCACGGCGACTCTACCAACCGAGCTATGCCGCCCCAAAGTGCCTTTAAAAAATATATATATATATTATTGTTTTTATATTATTATTATTATTATTATTATTATTATTAAGCTAACCGTTGGAAGTTTCGATGTAAAGAAGGGGTGATTGATCAATTTTTTGGATTTTTTTTGTTATTGTTTACAAAGTCAAGGGGTAACTAGGATGGCGGAAGCGGGAATAGAACCTGCAACCCTCAAGTTGCTGGCACGGCCATTCTACCAACCGAGCTATACCGCTATTTGAGTTTTGTCTCTCTTGGAATTAAAAAGCGAGACCAGCTTGCTAGTAAATAAATAAAATGTAAAAAAATTGAGGCAGCTCACTGGTAAGTGCTGCTATTTGAGCTTTTTTTAGAACAGGCCAGCGGGCGACTCATCTGGTCCTTACGGGCGACCTGGTGCCCGCGGGGACCGCGTTGGTGACCCCTGATCTAAGGCAGCGGAGTTGGAGAACAAAAAGTGTAAAATCGGGTAAAAAAAATGTGCACTTTAATGTTAGCATGCTAACAATAAGATGCTAACAGTTAGCCTCAGACAAAAGAAATAGAAATCTTTCATTGACTGATAAACTGTAGTCTTTTCTAGCTTTCCCATTTCCCACAGACGTACTTCATTTAAGTAGATGTTTAGAACCATGGTCCCCAACCACCGTTACCGGTCTGGGACTCATTGGCTACCGGACCGCACAGAAACCTAGAGACAAGAGACAAGAGACGACAAGAGACAAGAGACAAGAGCTATACTGATGCATAGTTGGTGAGGGTTCCAATTCATATCCAACAATTGCGAGGACAACTAAATATTTCAGGTCAGTTTTAGTTTCCCCGGGGACTTATTGGTGGTGGTCCAGTAGGTCTGTGGTCTGACTTTGAGAGCAGAGAAGCACTCAACTCCAAAGAGCTCTCCCGACCATACCCACGCACCTCATATATTTTTAGACAGTGTGTTGTTTTGGGGAAAGCTGCTCTCTGATGTATAACGAGGGCCAAGTCAGGCAAATATTTAACTTCGGAGCTAGTCGATGCAAACAAAACAAAAACTGCTAAGGGCCCAATAAACTACCCCTTGGACATAAACGGTACAAACAAAACGTTCAATCGTCCAGGACCACGGAAACGTCATATTGTCCGGTCCGCACAAATCTAGGACCAACGACACATCATATTGTCCGGTCCATACGAGTACAGGACCACTGAAACGTCATATTGTCCGGTCTTCAAAAATCTAGGACCAACGACACGTCATATTGTCCGGTCCCTACGAGTACAGGACCACCGAAAAGTCATATTGGCCGGTCTTCACAAATCTAGGACCAACGACACATCATATTGTCCGGTTCCGCACGCAACTAGGACTACCGACACGTCAGATTGTCTGGTCCGCACAGGTCTAGGACCACCGACATGTCATATTGTCCGGTTTTCACAAATATAGGACCAACGACACATCATATTGTCCGGTCCATATGAGTAAAGGAACACCGAAACGTCCTATTGTCCAGTCCTCATAAATCTAAGACCACCGACATGTCATATTGTCCGGTTCACACGCAAGTAGGACCACGGACACGTCATATTGTCTGGTCCGCACAGGTCTAGGACTACCAACATGTTATGTTGTCCGATCCGCATGCAACTAGGACCCCCGACACGTCACATCGTCCGGTCTGCACAGATCTATGACCACAGACACATCAAATTGTCCGGTCCGCACGCAACTAGGACCACCGACACGTCATATTGTCTGGTCCGCACAGGTCTAGGACTACCAACATGTTATGTTGTCCGATCCGCATGCAACTAGGACCCCCGACACGTCACATCGTCCGGTCTGCACAGATCTATGACCACAGACACATCAAATTGTCCGGTTCCGCACGCAACTAGGACTACCGACACGTCACATTGTCCGGTCTGCACAGGTCTATGACCACAGACTCATCAAATTGTCCGGTCCGCACGCAACTAGGACCACCGACACGTCATATTGTCTGGTCCGCAGAGGTCTAGGACTACCAACATGTTATGTTGTCCGATCCGCATGCAACTAGGACCCCCGACACGTCACATCGTCCGGTCTGCACAGATCTATGACCACAGACACATCAAATTGTCCGGTCCGCACGCAACTAGGACCACCGACACGTCATATTGTCTGGTCCGCACAGGTCTAGGACTACCAACATGTTATGTTGTCCGATCCGCATGCAACTAGGACCCCCGACACGTCACATCGTCCGGTCTGCACAGATCTATGACCACAGACACATCAAATTGTCCGGTTCCGCACGCAACTAGGACTACCGACACGTCACATTGTCCGGTCTGCACAGGTCTATGACCACAGACTCATCAAATTGTCCGGTCCGCACGCAACTAGGACCACCGACACGTCATATTGTCTGGTCCGCAGAGGTCTAGGACTACCAACATGTTATGTTGTCCGATCCGCATGCAACTAGGACCCCCGACACGTCACATCGTCCGGTCTGCACAGATCTATGACCACAGACACATCAAATTGTCCGGTTCCGCACGCAACTAGGACTACCGACACGTCACATTGTCCGGTCTGCACAGGTCTATGACCACAGACTCATCAAATTGTCCGGTCCGCACGCAACTAGGACTACTGACACGTCACATTGTTAGGTCCGCACAGGTCTAGGACTACCGTCACGTCATGTTGTCCGGTCTGCACAGATCTATGACCACAGACACATCATATTGTCCGGGTCCGCACAGGTGTAGGACTACCAACATTTTCTAATGTTCGGTCCGGATGCAAATAAGACCACCGACACATAACATTGTCCGGTCTGCACAGGTCAATGACCACAGACACATCAAATTGTCCGGTCCGCACGCAACTAGGACCACCGATACGTCATTTTGTCCGGTCTGCACAGATCTATGACCACAGACACATCATATTGTCCGGTTCCGCACGCAACTAGGACTACCGACACGTCATATTGTCTGGTCCGCACAGGTCTAGGACTACCAACATGTTCTAATGTTCGGTCCGGATGCAAATAAGACCACCGACACGTCACATTGTCCGGTTTGCACAGGTCAATGACCACAGACACATCAAATTGTCCGGTCCGCACGCAACTAGGACCACCGATACGTCATTTTGTCTGGTCCGCACAGATCTACGATACCTGACACGTCATATTTTCCGCTCCATACAAGTACAGGAGCACCGGAACGTCATATTGTCCGGTCCTCATAAATCTAGGACCACCGAAACGTCAAATTGTCCGGTCCGCAAGCAACTAGGACCACCGACACGTCATATTGTCTGGTCCGCACAGGTCTACGATACCTGACACGTCATATTTTCCGCTCCATACAAGTACAGGAGTACCAGAACGTCATATTGTCCGGTCCTCACAAATCTAGGACCACCAACATGTCATATTGTCCGGTCCGCAAGCAACTAGGACCACCGACACGTCATATTGTATGGTCCGCACAGGTCTAGGACCACCGACACATCATATTGTCCGGTCCACACAGGTCTAGGACTACCGACATGTCGTATTGTCCGGTCCGTTTGCAACTAGGTCCACCGACACGTCATATTGTCTGGTCCGCACAGGTCTAGAATACCTGACACGTCATATTATTTGGTCCATACAAGTACAGGACCACCGGAACGTCATATTGTCCGGTCCTCACAAATCTAGGACCACCAACACGTCATATTGTCCGGTCCGCAAGCAACTAGGACCACCGACACATCATATTGTTCAGTCCGCACAGGTCTAGGACTACAGACACGTCGTATTGTCCGGTCCGTACGCAACTAGGATCACCGACACGTCATATTGTCTGGTCCGCACAGGTCTAGAATACCTGACACGTCATATTATTTGGTCCATACAAGTACAGGACCACCGGAACGTCATATTGTCCGGTCCTCACAAATCTAGGACCACCAACACGTCATATTGTCCGGTCCGCAAGCAACTAGGACCACCGACACATCATATTGTTCAGTCCGCACAGGTCTAGGACTACAGACACGTCGTATTGTCCGGTCCGTACGCAACTAGGATCACCGACACGTCATATTGTTCAGTCCGCACAGGTCTAGGACTACAGACACGTCGTACTGTCCGGTCCGTACGCAACTAGGATCACCGACACGTCATATTGTCCGGTCCGTACGCAACTAAGACCACCGACAGGTTAAATTTTACAGTCCTCACAGGTCTTGGACCAACGACACGTCATATTGTCCGGTCCGCACAGGTGTAGGACTACGACACGTCATATTGTCCGGTCCGCACGCAACGAGGACCACCGACATGTCATATTTTCTGGTCCTCACAGGTCTTGGACCAACGACACGTCATATTGTCCGGTCCGCACAGGTCCAGGACTACGACACGTCATATTGTCCAATCTGCACATAACGAGGACCACCGAAACGTCATATTGTCCGGTTCCGCACGCAACTAGGACCACCGACACGTCATATTGTCCGGTCCTCACAAATCTAGGACCACCAACACGTCATATTGTCCGGTCCGCAAGCAACTAGGACCACCGACACATCATATTGTTCAGTCCGCACAGGTCTAGGACTACAGACACGTCGTATTGTCCGGTCCGTACGCAACTAGGATCACCGACACGTCATATTGTCTGGTCCGCACAGGTCTAGAATACCTGACACGTCATATTATTTGGTCCATACAAGTACAGGACCACCGGAACGTCATATTGTCCGGTCCTCACAAATCTAGGACCACCAACACGTCATATTGTCCGGTCCGCAAGCAACTAGGACCACCGACACATCATATTGTTCAGTCCGCACAGGTCTAGGACTACAGACACGTCGTATTGTCCGGTCCGTACGCAACTAGGATCACCGACACGTCATATTGTTCAGTCCGCACAGGTCTAGGACTACAGACACGTCGTACTGTCCGGTCCGTACGCAACTAGGATCACCGACACGTCATATTGTCCGGTCCGTACGCAACTAAGACCACCGACAGGTTAAATTTTACAGTCCTCACAGGTCTTGGACCAACGACACGTCATATTGTCCGGTCCGCACAGGTGTAGGACTACGACACGTCATATTGTCCGGTCCGCACGCAACGAGGACCACCGACATGTCATATTTTCTGGTCCTCACAGGTCTTGGACCAACGACACGTCATATTGTCCGGTCCGCACAGGTCCAGGACTACGACACGTCATATTGTCCAATCTGCACATAACGAGGACCACCGAAACGTCATATTGTCCGGTTCCGCACGCAACTAGGACCACCGACACGTCATATTGTCCGGTCCGCACAGGTGTAGGACTACGACACGTCATATTGTCCGGTCCGCACGCAACGAGGACCACCGACATGTCATATTTTCTGGTCCTCACAGGTCTTGGACCAACGACACGTCATATTGTCCGGTCCGCACAGGTCCAGGACTACGACACGTCATATTGTCCAATCTGCACATAACGAGGACCACCGAAACGTCATATTGTCCGGGTCCGCACGCAACTAGGACCAACGACACGTCATATTGTCCGGTCCGCACAGGTGTAGGACTACGACACGTCATATTGTCCGGTCCGCACGCAACGAGGACCACCGACATGTCATATTTTCTGGTCCTCACAGGTCTTGGACCAACGACACGTCATATTGTCCGGTCCGCACAGGTCCAGGACTACGACACGTCATATTGTCCAATCTGCACATAACGAGGACCACCGAAACGTCATATTGTCCGGTTCCGCACGCAACTAGGACCACCGACACGTCATATTGTCCGGTCCGCACAGGTGTAGGACTACGACACGTCATATTGTCCGGTCCGCACGCAACGAGGACCACCGACATGTCATATTTTCTGGTCCTCACAGGTCTTGGACCAACGACACGTCATATTGTCCGGTCCGCACAGGTCCAGGACTACGACACGTCATATTGTCCAATCTGCACATAACGAGGACCACCGAAACGTCATATTGTCCGGTTCCGCACGCAACTAGGACCACCGACACGTCATATTGTCTGGTCCGCACAGGTCTAGGACTACCGACATGTTCTACCGATACGTCATTTTGTCCGGTCTGCACAGGTCTGCCTCAGAGTCAAAGCTAAAATAGTTCTAGGATCTGATTGCCGTGTTCCTGTATGTTGGAACGGCCCGGGGCCTAAAAAGGTTATAGTTTATAGGAACTCCAAAAAGTCCCGACCATATCCACGCACCTCATATATTTTTAGAAAGTGTGTTGTTTTGGGGAAGGCTGCTCTCTGATCTATAACGAGGGCCAAGTCAGGCAAATATTTAAATTTGGATCTAGTCGATGCAAACAAAAAAAACTGCAAAGGGCCCAATAAACTACCCCTTAGACAGAAACAGTACAAAAATAATTCAATCGCATAGTTGAATGTTGTCCGAGCAAGCTCTTAATTCCTCGTACAAACAGATGCCGAGAGTTCCGGGCTGGAGACATGAATGAGGCGGGGCAGACGTGGCTTTAAAACAAAGGCGGTGTAAAGTCGCGAGTCAGTTATCGGCTCCGGCGCAGTTATGCGAGGCCTCCAGACAGGCCTGCATTGATGGCAAAGTGTTGCCCCCCCCCGGTTCACCCCGGAGCAGAGATGGGGTCGGCGGGGGCCACTTTGGTGTGATGGTTATCTCTGAGGTCGAGTTACAGGGTGGTGGCGGATGACTGGTCCTGGGGTCTTTTCGCTCCCCTTGTCTGCTCAGGGTTCCTCCTCCAGGGGTCCTTGGTCCGTGCTCCCGATCACGTAGGGCACTGACTGCACTCCACAGTCTCAATTGGATTTTTATCGTCAAAAAACAGAGATTATGATTAATATATTTGTTTTGTCGCAACATGAAGCCTAAAATACCACGACGTAGACCACGGACTGTTGAACAACTTAAGCTGGACAACGGAAACGCCATATTGTCCGGTCCGCACAAATCTAGGATCACCGACACGTCATATTGTCCGGTCCATACGAGCACAGGACCACCGAAAGGTCATATTGTCCAGTCCTCATAAATCTAAGACCACCGACATGCTATATTGTCCGGTCCACACGCGAGTAGGACCACCGACACGTCATATTGTCCGATCCGCATGCAACTAGGACCACCGACACGTCATATTGTCCGATCCGCATGCAACTAGGACCACCGGCACGTCCTATTGTCTGGTCGCCACAAGTCTAGGACTACCGACACGTTATAACGTCCGGTCCGCACGCCACTAAGACCACCGACACGTCACATTGTCCGGTCTGCACAGGTCTATGACCACAGACACATCAAATTGTCCGATCCGCACGCCACTAGGACCACCGACACGTCACATTGTCCGGTCCACACAGGTCTAGGACTACCGACACGTTATATTGTCCGATCCGCACGCAACTAGGACCACCGACATGTCACATTATCCGGGCCTCATAAATCTAAGACCACCGTCATGTCATATAGTCCGGTCCGCACGCCACTAGGACCACCGACACGTCACATTGTCCGGTCCATACGAATACAGGACTACCGAAAGGTCATATTGTCCAGTCCTCATAATTCTAAGACCACCGTCACGTCACATTGTCCGGTCTGCACAGGTCTATGACCACAGAGACATCATATTGTCCGGTACTCATAATTCTAAGACCACCGACATGTCATATATTGTCCGGTCCGCAGGCAACTAGGACCACCAACACGTCACATTGTCCGGTCTGCACAGGTCTAGGACCACCGACACGTCATATTGTCCAGTCCTCATAAATCTAAGACCAACGACACGTCATATTGTCAGGTCCGCATGCAACTAGGACCACCGACACGTCATATTGTCCGGTCCACACAGGTCTAGGACCACCGACACGTCATATTGTCCAGTCCTCATAAATCTAAGACCACCGACATGCCATATTGTCCAGTCTACACGCAAGTAGGACCACCAACACGTCATATTGTCCGGTCTGCACAGGTCTATGACCACAGACACAACATATTGTCCAGTCCGCACGCCACTAGGACTACCGACACGTTATATTGTCCGGTCCACACGCAAGTAGGCCCATCGACACGTCATATTGTCCGGTCCGCATGCAACTAGGACCACCGACACGTCATATCGTCCGGTCCATACGAGTACAGGACTACCGAAACGTCACATTGTCCAGTCCTCATAAATCTAAGACCACCGACATGCCATATTGTCCAGTCCACACGCGAGTAGGACCACAGACACGTCATATTATCCGGTCTGCACAGGTCTATGACCACAGACACATCGTATTGTCCGGTCCACATGCAACTAGGACTACCGACATGTCATATATTGTCTGGTCCGCAGGCAAGTAGGACCACCGACACGTCACATTGTCCGGTCTGCACAGCTCTATGACCACAGACACATCATATTGTTCGGTCCGCACGCCACTAGGACTACCGACACGTTATATTATCCGGTCCACACGCAAGTAGGACCACAAACACGTCATATTGTCCGGTCCGCAGGCAACTAGGACCACCGACACATCATATTGTCCGGTCCGCACAGGTCTAGGACTACCGTCACGTCATGTTGTCCGTTCCGTAGGCAACTAGGACCACCGACACGTCATATTGTCCGATTCGCACGCAACTAGGACCACCGACACGTCATATTGTCCGATTCGCACGCAACTAGGACCACCGACACGTCATATTGTCCGATTCGCACGCAACTAGGACCACCGACACGTCATATTGTCCGATTCGCACGCAACTAGGACCACCGACACGTCATATTGTCCGATTCGCACGCAACTAGGACCACCGACACGTCATATTGTCCGATTCACACGCAACTAGGACCACCGACACGTCACATTATCCGGTCTGCATGCAAGTAGGACCACCGACACGTCATATTGTCCGGTCTGCACAGGTCTATGACCACAGACACATCATATTGTCCGGTCCGCACGCAACAAAGACTATCGACATGTCATATTGTCTGGTCTGCACAGGTCTAAGACCACCGAAACGTTATATTGTCCGAACCGCACGCAACTAGCATTATAATTATCATATTTGTTTTGTCGCAACATGAAGCCTAAAACACCACGACGGAGACCCCGGACTGTTGAACAACTTAAGCTGTACATCAAGCAAGAATGGGAAAGAATTCCAACTGAAAAACTTCAAAAATTGGTTTCCTCAGTTCCCAAACGTTTACTGAGTGTTGTTCAAAGGAAAGGCCATGTAACACACTGGTAAAAATGCGTCAGGACCACAGAGTTGGACCCTCAGGGACTGAGAGTTTAGGGTGTCCATACACCAGGGGTCACCAACGTGGTGCCCACGGTCACCAGGTAGCCCGTACGGTCCAGATGAGTTGCCCGCTGGCCTGTTCTAAAAATAGCTCAAATAGCAGCACTTACCAGTGAGCTGCCTCTATTTTTTAAATTGTATTTATTTACTAGCAAGCTGGTCTCGCTTTGCTCGACATTTTTTAATTCTAAGAGAGACTAATCTCAAATACAATTTGAAAACCCAAGAAAATATTTTAAATACTTTTTTAATAAATTCATTTATTTTTTTTATTTTGCTTCTTATGACTATTTTGGAGAAAAAATACAACCTTAAAAAGGATTTTAGGATTTTTAAACACATATACTGTTTTATGTTTTAAATTCCTTCCTTTTCTTTCCTGACAATTTAAATCAATGTTTAAGTATTTTTTTTTTATCGTAAAGAATAATAAATACATTTTAATTTACTTCTTTTAGCTTATGTTTTTTCGACAAATAATATTTGTGAAATATTTCTTCAAACTTATTATGATTAAAATTCCCCAAAAATATTCTTTGCAAATCTAGAAAATCTGTAGAATCAAATTGAATAAATTTTATTTCAAAGTATTTTGAATTTATTTTAACATTTTTGTTCTGGAAAAATCTAGAAGAAATAATGATTTGTCTTTGTTAGAAATATAGCTTGGTTCAATTTGTTATATATTCTATATATATATTCAGATTAGATTTTCATCAAAATTCTAAAATTAATCTTCATCAGGAAAAATGACTAATGATGTTCCATAAATTATTTTGAAAAATTTTTCAAAAAAATTCGAATTAGCTAGTTTTTCTCTTCTTTTTTTCATTAGAATTTAAAATTTTAAAATGTCAAAATTGAAGATAAACAATGTTTCAAAATTAAATTTTTTTGTGTTTTCTCCTCTTTTAAACTGTTCAATTAAGGGTTTTTTTCATCATTTATTCTCTACAAAAAAAACCTTCCGTTAAAGGAAAAAAAAAAAAGTATGACGGACAGAAACACCATTTTTTAAAGTGTGTATCAAACTGGTAGCCCTTGGCATTAATCAGCACCCAAGAAGTAGCCCTTGGTTTCAAAAAGGTTGGTGACCCCTGCCCTAAAATGTGAGTCATTGGACAGTCCTGGGCACTGAAGTTGATTGAAAACGTCTGAAAACCAAGGTAACTTTGACAGATCGCAAGGATTTTCAGTACAAATCAATGTTAGCCATGTTTTTAGGTATGTTGGAACTCAAAGACGTTGGCCTGAGTCTTTGGGGAGGGGGTTTGAATATGAGACAAAATGTTTGTGTGGTGCCATCAGAGAGCATGTCGGAGCTTGTCCGCTTGGCCAGTTGTCAGTGGCATCCGAACGCAGCATTTTATCTCCCTTTCCCATCACTGCACTCCTGAAAGCAGAACTGTACTTGATTTTTTCTTTACATACCTCGAGAACAGGGGTCTCGAACTCGCAGCCCTTATTTTTGTGGACTCACCGTCCAGATTCAAAATTTTTATTTGACTTTTTCTAAGATCCTTGAGTGCTTTTCTAGTATGAATTTAATATGGCACTAAAAATAACTGATAACCACAGGTGGGTAGAGTAGCCAGAAATTGTACTCAAGTAAGAGTACAGTTACTTTAGAGATTTATTACTCAAGTAAAAGTAAGGAGGAGTCACCCAAATATTTACTTGAGTAAAAGTAAAAAGTATGTTGCGAAAAAACTACTCAAGTACCGAGTAACTGATGAGTAACCTGTTTGTTTAATGATTACGGCAACAAGTAATGCACAAAAACATAAAAATAGCAACGAGCAAATTCAGAGCCAGGAATATCTCTTAAGCAACTAAAAAAATATTATCAATCAATCAATGTTTACTTATATAGCCCTAAATCACTAGTGTCTCAAAGGGCTGCACAAACCACTACGACATCCTCGGTCAGCCCACATAAGGGCAAGGAAAACTCACACCCAGTGGGACGTCGGTGACAATGATGACTATGAGAAACCTTGGAGAGGAGGAAAGCAATGGATGTCGAGCGGGTCTAACATGATACTGTGAAAGTTCAATCCGTAATGGATCCAACACAGTCGCGAGAGTCCAGTCCAAAGCGGATCCAACACAGCAGCGAGAGTCCCGTCCGTTCACAGCGGAGCCAGCAGGAAACCATCCCAAGCGGAGGCGGATCAGCAGCCGAAAAATTAAGGCAAATTGAGCCACAATAACTTAACAGCACCAAAGGCTCGGTAGGCATTGATTAATTGATTGATTGATTGATACTTTTATTATTAGATTGCACAGTACAGTACATATTACGTACAATTGACCACTAAATGGTAACACCCCAATAAGTTTTTCAACGTTAATCAAATACTCAAAAAATGACCAAGTCGAGGTGATCTACATCATATGTCCCACTCTCTTTTGTGGATCCGGTGGCCATGTACTGCTCGCCTGTGTATCGGCTGGGGACATCTCTGCGCTGCTGATCCGCCTCCGCTTGGGATGGTTTCCTGCTGGCTCCGCTGTGAACGGGACTCTCGCTGCTGTGTTGGATCCGCTTTGGACTGGACTCTCGCGACTGTGTTGGATCCATTACGGATTGAACTTTCACAGTATCATGTTGGACCCGCTCGACATCCATTGCTTTCCTCCTCTCCAAGGTTCTCATAGTCATCATTGTCACCGACGTCCCACTGGGTGTGAGTTTTCCTTGCCCTTATGTGGGCCTACCCAGGATGTCGTGGTGGTTTGTGCAGCCCTTTGAGACACTAGTGATTTAGGGCTATATAAGTAAACATTGATTGATTGATTGATATATACATATACATACACACATATCATATATATATATATATATATATATACATACCTTTATATATACAGTATATAATTTGTATTTATTTATTTTGCGATTTTTGTTGACATGTTGAAGGTGTTTTAATGAATATACATGCATGTTTAACATATAGATTCCTATCTTTAATGAAGACAAGAATATAAGTTGGTGTATTACCTGATTCTGATGACTTGCATTGATTGGAATCAGACAGTATAGTGCTGATAATGTCCACGTTTTCAAATGGAGGAGAAAAAAAGTTCCTCCTTCCTGTCTAATACCACATGAAAGTCGTTGGTTTTTGGCATCTGATTTGTCCAGCTTCCATATTGGTTTTTACACACTTTACAAGAAATACATTGGCGGCAAACTCCGTAGCTTGCTAGTTTGTTTGCGCTGGCTTTCGGAGACTCTTATTTTGTAAGCGCAGGCGCGATCAGTCTTTAGGCTTTTGACGGGAAGTACGGTTGAAATAAAGTGTCTTTTTTCCTTTACACTTTTGATTGATTGGTTGATTGGTTGATTGATTGAAACTTGTATTAGTAGATTGCACAGTACAGTACATATTCCGTACATTTGACTACTAAATGGTAACACCCCAATAAGTTTTTCAACATGTCGGGTTCTACGTGTGACGGTCATGTGACCACCTGGTTTTATTTGATTGGTCCAACGTCACCAGTGACTGCATTTGATTGGTGAAACGCAAGCATGCGTAGTTCCTACTTTGAATGCGTGTCTGACAAAAACAAAACAAACAAAGCCTGCATTAACAGAGCGATTGTTACGTTTGCGCGGCATCGTGGATGCGCGGGGAGTGTCGCCTCTCGATGCGCAGGATCACAGCAGGCAGGAATGAAGGTATGAACAGCCTTTTAATATGAAGTTACAAAAGAACACTGGTACAAAAGAGCAAATCAAAGGCGTGTCTGAGCACAGAAAACTAAATGCTAATATACACAGAAGACAGAGTTCGAAGTCCATAAAGCGCGAGCCAAGCGCGCGGAGGCAAGCTACATTTAGCAAGCAGAAAAATAAGAGACCACTCACGTAACGGTTGCAGGTGCAAACAAACTGGCGAGAGCGAACTAGGTAGCAGAGGGGCTTAAATACAGAAAACATAATTACAAACCGGTGTGTGAATGAGCCATGCAGGAGGAGCAAATAAGTTGTCATGGTGATGAATGTAAATAAGGAAGTGCGCTAACAAACGGGATCGGTAGAGTCCAAAACATGATCAAAACATAGTAGGACAATACAAAAAAGACAAACATGGTAGAGATGTGTGATCCGGAAGCCGGATCACAACATTACCCCCCCCCTTAAGGGGCAGATCCCAGATGCCCCCAAAAAACTGCAATAAAGAGAACCCCCTCCCAAAACCAGAAAGTTCACAAACGAAGGGAGGGCGGAAGGAGTCCACGGTGGAGGGTCGCCAGATCGCATGTCCCCGAATCCACCGAGGACACATCATGTGGCGGCGGCGGGTGGAACGCTGCTGCCGAAAAAGTTTTGGCGGGCGACCTCGAAAAGGCCACATTAGTGGCCGCCTCGCAGGATGAGGTGCCCGGCGAGGCGGACGACCCGGGCACGGCCACATCCGTGGCCGACATGGAGGAGGGAGTATCTGGCGAGGAGGATGACCTCGCAGAGGCCACGCCCGTGGTCGACGTGGTGGACGACGCCTCAGCACCAAAATCCCAGCAGGCTTGGAAGCAGCAGACGAGGGTGCGGGGACTGCAGCCAAAGCAGGCCCGAGTGCAGCTGGCGAGGATGATGCGGGTGCTGCAGCCGCAGGAGTCGTCGGAGGCGGCCTGGGAGCCGCAGGAGTCGTCGGAGGCGGCCTGGGAGCCGCAGGAGTCGTCGGAGGCGGCCTGGGAGCCGCAGGAGTCGTCGGAGGCGGCCTGGGAGCCGCAGGAGTCGTCGGGGGCGGCCTGGGAGCCGCAGGAGTCGTCGGAGGCGGCCTGGGAGCCGCAGGAGTCGTCGGAGGCGGCCTGGGAGCCGCAGGAGTCGTCGGAGGCGGCCTGGGAGCCGCAGGAGTCGTCGGAGGCGGCCTGGGAGCCGCAGGAGTCGTCGGAGGCGGCCTGGGAGCCGCAGGAGTCGTCGGAGGCGGCCTGGGAGCCGCAGGAGTCGTCGGAGGCGGCCTGGGAGCCGCAGGAGTCGTCGGAGGCGGCCTGGGAGCCGCAGGAGTCGTCGGAGGCGGCCTGGGAGCCGCAGGAGTCGTCGGAGGCGGCCTGGGAGCCGCAGGAGTCGTCGGAGGCGGCCTGG
Organism: Nerophis ophidion; assembly: GCF_033978795.1. NCBI lineage: Eukaryota > Metazoa > Chordata > Actinopteri > Syngnathiformes > Syngnathidae > Nerophis > Nerophis ophidion. Next base: position 50,322,745 of record NC_084625.1, on the reverse strand, counting down.
GAGCCGCAGGAGTCGTCGGTGGCGGCCTGGGAGCCGCAGGAGTCGTCGGTGGTGCTGGTGTGGGCTCCAGCCCCGTCGTCGGCGCTGGTGTGGGCTCCAGCCCCGTCGTCGGCGCTGGTGTGGGCTCCAGCCCCGTCGTCGGCGCTGGTGTGGGCTCCAGCCCCGTCGTCGGCGGTGCTTGGCGGCGCGGAGCTGGCACCGGTGCTTGGCGGCGCGGAGCTGGCACCGGTACCTGTCGTGGTGCTGGTACCGGAGTGGGCTCCAGCCTTGGAGTTTGTGCTGGTGTGAGAACCAGACTGGGAGCAGGTGTCGGCTTCAGCCGAGGAGCAGGTGTCGGCTTCAGCCGAGGAGCAGGTGTCGGCTTCAGCCGAGGAGCAGGTGTCGGCTTCAGCCGAGGAGCAGGTGTCGGCTTCAGCCGAGGAGCAGGTGTCGGCTTCAGCCGAGGAGCAGGTGTCGGCTTCAGCCGAGGAGCAGGCACAGGGGTCTGCCGAGGAGAACTAGGGGACTGGCTGTGAGCAGGACTAGGACTATGATGAGTGATAAGACAAACACTAGGACTCGGGCAAGGACTTGAGAGAGGACCAGGACTTACAATCACACTAGTGCTTTGAGAAGGGCTTGGGCAACGACCAGGACTTACAGTCATACCAGGGCTTGGGCAAGAACTAGGACAAACGGTCAAACTAGGGCTTGGGCAAGGACTGGGACTAACAATCAAACTGGTGCTCGGGCAAGGACTAGGACAAAGACTAGGACTTACAGTAACACTGGGGCTCGGACAAGAACTTGGGTAAGGACTAGGGTTCGGACTAAGACCACGAGGGGAATCAGTACTAATATTACAAAGGCAAGAAACAAGACTCGGGACCGGACTCGAAACAGGACTCGGACTACGGATCAGTCTACGAGTGGAACTAGGACTACGACGACTACGAGAAAGACTAGGACTACAACTAGAATCAGAACGGAAACTCGGACCAGGACTTGGACTACGACTCAGTCTACAAGTCGGTCTACGAGTAGGACTAGAGCATGGGCTACGAAGAAGGCTGGGACTCGAACTCTGAGAGAGACTGTGACTAAAACTAGAACTAGGGCACGGACGGAACACAGGTGGAGGAGGTCTAAGAGGGCGTGACTTGACCGGGGAGAACACCGGTGGAGGAGGTCTAGGAGGCCGTAGTGGCTTAACAGGTTTAACAGGGGTGAACACCGGTGGTGGAGGTCTAGGAGGCTTAGTAGTAATACTGGCCCTCCCCTCAAGACCCGGATTCCAGACGGGGCCCAGTTGGACAGAGGCTGACCGTAAGGGCGGGCGGTGGGAGGTTTGGAGGAGGGCAGGCTCCTCCCCTCTAAAATGTTCAAAATCCTCACTAAATGAGGTGGAAAAAGGCACGGATTCAGGCGGAGAACGAGACTTGCGAGGGGGGGAAGCGGGTATGGGGGGTGAAGACTGACTAGAGTCATAGTAGTGGCGGAAAATGTCCTGGTAATAATTAATTATATTATTAAAGTCATTGTTGGGGGTGTGACTGGGCTTGGATGTGCTACAATTATCCTTGAAAATTTTCTTATATAAAATTAGGTCCTTGGGTGGAATGGGAGAAAGTTCATCTTCAAAAAACTCCTCGTCACTAAGGTCAAAAAAATGTGCAGAGGAATCCACTAAGGTGTTAACGGTGACGTCATAGGGGGGCGTGAACGGAGTGACGTCACTGTGAGTGACAGGGAAGGCGGAAGATGGTGGGATGCTAATGGGAATAGCAACATGGTGACTGGAAACGGGAGAAGTGAACAAAGTACCAACCCGTAGAGAAGAGTCCTGGGTTGGAGCGGAGGAGTACTTGGTCGGGTATGCTGCTTGTCGGGAACGGTGTCCTGGAGGATCCAGCGCGAGGTGACGCGTTTCTGCTCGCCAGTTTCTGTTACGTTTGCGCGGCATCGTGGATGCGCGGGGAGTGTCGCCTCTCGATGCGCAGGATCACAGCAGGCAGGAATGAAGGTATGAACAGCCTTTTAATATGAAGTTACAAAAGAACACTGGTACAAAAGAGCAAATCAAAGGCGTGTCTGAGCACAGAAAACTAAATGCTAATATACACAGAAGACAGAGTTCGAAGTCCATAAAGCGCGAGCCAAGCGCGCGGAGGCAAGCTACATTTAGCAAGCAGAAAAATAAGAGACCACTCACGTAACGGTTGCAGGTGCAAACAAACTGGCGAGAGCGAACTAGGTAGCAGAGGGGCTTAAATACAGAAAACATAATTACAAACCGGTGTGTGAATGAGCCATGCAGGAGGAGCAAATAAGTTGTCATGGTGATGAATGTAAATAAGGAAGTGCGCTAACAAACGGGATCGGTAGAGTCCAAAACATGATCAAAACATAGTAGGACAATACAAAAAAGACAAACATGCTAGAGATGTGTGATCCGGAAGCCGGATCACAACAGCGATAAAAAAAAAGTAGCGAGTAGCGACCTGATTGCAGATAAATGGAGCGGAGTAAAAGTAGCGTTCCTTCTCTATAAATATACTCAAGTAAAAGTAAAAGTATGTTGCATAAAAACTACTCTTAGAAGTACAATTTATCCCAAAAGTTACTCAAGTAGATGTAACGGAGTAAATGTAGCGCGTTACTACCCACCTCTGCTGATAACAATCGTATAAACCCCAAAACCAGTCAAGTTGGAACTAAAAAAGAACCAAATTCAATGATCTGTAAATCCTTTCCAACCTATATTCAATTGAATAGACTACAAGACAAGATACTTAACTTTGGATCTGGAAAACTTTGTTATTTTTTTGCTAATTTGGAATTTGATGCCTGCGATATGTTTTCAAAAAAGCTGGCAAAAAAGACTGAGAAAAGTGGAGGAATGCTCATCAAACACTTATTTGGAACATCCCACAGGTGAACGGGCTAATTGGGAACAGGCGGGTGCCGTGATTGGGTATAATCCGTGAAATGCTTAGTCGTTCCCGAACAAGGACGGGGCGAGGGTCACCCGCTTTGTGAACAAACGCCTGAGCAAATCGTCAAACAGTTTAAGAAGAACATTTCTCAAGCAGCTGTTGCAAGGAATTTAGGGATTTCACCATCTAAGGTCTGTAATATCATCGAAAGGTTCAGAGAATCTGGAGAAATCACTGCACGTAACATTGAATGATCGTTACCTTGGATCTGCATCAACAAGCGATGTCAGAGTGTAAAGGATATCACCACATGGGCGCAGGAAAACTTCAGAAAACCGCAAAAACCCATTTATCAACAACACCCAGAAAAAGAAATCCACCTGAAAAGCTTGAAAAATGTGTCTCCTCAATTCCCAAACTTTTACTGGGTTTTGCCCACTGCTCCCCTCACCTCCCAGGGGGTGATCAAGGGTGATGGGTCAAATGCAGAAAATAATTTCGCCACACCTAGTGTGTGTGTGACGATCATTGGTATTTTAACTTTAAAAATGCCCCTGTGACAATTTGTTTTGCAATGTGTTGCTGCCATTAAATTGTGAGTTAATGATTATTTGCACACACACAAAAAAAAATACAAGTTCCTCAGTTCGAGCGTTACATATCTTGTCTTTGCAGTCTATTCAATTATCTTGACTCAAAGTGCCTTATTCTTAGAAGTAGGGATGGGTGCCGGTCCCATTTTAACTGATACAATACCAGTCCTGGGTCCCTGGGAATCCACACCGGTGCTTAAAAATACCAAGTTTTGCTACTTCACCATCTACGCTCTGTAATATCATCAAAAGGTTCAGGGAATCTCGAGAAATCCCTGCAAGTAACATTGAATGCCCGTTACCTTGGAACTGCATCAACAAGCGATATCAGAGTGTAAAGGATATCACCACATGGGAACAGGAACAATTCAGAAAACCACTAAGTGACTACAATTTGTCGCTACATCGGTAAGGGTAAGTTAGAACTCTACTATGCAAAGCGAAAACCCATTTATCAACAACACCCAGAAAATAATTCCACCTGAAAAACTTCAAAAATTGGCCTCCTCAATTCCCAAACGTTTACTGAGTGTTGTTAAAAGGAAAGGCCATGTAACACAGTGGTAAAAATGCCGTGACAACTTTTTTGCAATGTGTTGCTGCCAATAAATTGTACGTTAATGATTATTTGCAAAAAAAAAAAAAAAAAAAAATACAAGTTCCTCAGTTCAAGCGTTAAATATCTTGTCTTTGCAGTCCATTCAATTATCTTGACTCAAAGTGCCTCATTCTTAGAAGTAGGGATGGGTGCTGATCTCATTTGAACCGATACGATACCAGTTTTGAGTCTCTGGGAATCCACATTGGTGCTTAACAATACCAAGTTTTGCTACTTCACCATCTATGGTCCGTCATATCATCAAAAGATTCAGGGAATCTTGAGAAATCCCTGCACGTAACATTGAATGCCCGTTACCTTGGATCTGCACCAACAAACGATATCAGAGTGTAAAGGATATCACCACATGGGCGCAGGAACACTTCAGAAAACCACCAAGTGACTACAATTCATCGCCACATCTGTAAGTGCACGTTAGAACTCTGCTATGCAAAGCGAAAACCCATTTATCAACAACACCCAGAAAAGAATTCCACCTGAAAAACTTCAAAAATTGGTTTCCTCAATTCGCAAACGTTTACTGAGTGTTGTTAAAAGGAAAGGTCATGTAACACAGTGGTAAAAATGCCCCTCTGCCAACTTTTTCGCAATGTGTTGCTGCCAATAAATTGTAAGTTAATGATTATTTGCGAAAAATAATAATAATAATACAAGTTCCTCAGTTCGAGCGTTAAATATCTTGTCTTTACAGTCTATTCAATTATCATGACTCAAAGTGCCTTATTCTTAGAAGTAGGGATGGGTGCCGTTCCCATTTGAACTGTTACAATACCAGTCCTGGGTCCCTGGGAATCCAAACCGGTGCTTAACAATACCAAGTTTTGATACTTCACCATCTACGGTCTGCAATATCATCAAAAGGTTCAGATAATCTGGTGAAATCACTGCACGTAAGCAATGAATGCCCGTTACCTTGGATCTGCATCAACAAACGATATCAGAGTGTAAAGGATATCACCACATAGGTGCAGGAACACTTCAGAAAACCGCCAAGTAACTATAATTTGTCGCCACATCTGTAAGTGCAAGTTAGAACTCTGCTATGCAAAGCGAAAACCCATTTATCAACAACACCCAGAAAAGAATTCCACCTGAAAAGCTTCAAAAATTGGTCTCCTCAATTCCCAAACGTTTACTGAGTGTTGTTAAAAGGAAAGGTCATGTAACACAGTGGTAAAAATGCCCCTCTCCCAACTTTTTCGCAATGTGTTGCTGCCAATAAATTGTAAGTTAATGATTATTTGCAAAAAAAAAAATAGAAATAAAAGTTACTCAGTTCGAGCGTTAAATATCTTGTCTTTACAGTCTATTCAATTATCATGACTCAAAGTGCCTTATTTTTAGAAGTAGGGATGGGTGCCTGTCCCATTTGAACTGATACAATACCAGTCCTGGGTCCCTGGGAATCCACACCGGTGCTTAAAAATACCAAGTTTTGCTACTTCACCATCCACGCTCTGTAATATCATCAAAAGGTTCAGGGAATCTCGAGAAATTCCTGCAAGTAACATTGAATGCCCGTTACCTTGGATCTGCATCAACAAGTGATATCTGAGTGTAAAGGATATCACCACGTGGGCGCAGTAACACTTCAGGAAACCACTAAGTGACTACAATTCATTGCCACATCTGTAAGTGCAAGTTAGAACTCTGCTATGCAAAGCGAAAACGCATTTATCAACAACACCCAGAAAAGAATTCCACCTGAAAAGCTTCAAAAATTGGTCTCCTCAATTTCCAAACGTTTACTGAGTGTTGTTAAAAGGAAAGGTCATGTAACACAGTGGTAAAAATGCCCCTGTGCCAACTTTTTTGCAATGTGTTGCTGCCAATAAATTGTAAGTTAATGATTATTTGCAAAAAAAAAAAAAAAAAATTAAAAATACAAGTTCCTCAGTTCGAGCGTTAAATATCTTGTCTTTACAGTCTATTCAATTATCATGACTCAAAGTGCCTTATTCTTAGAAGTAGGGATGGGTGCCGTTCCCATTTGAACTGATACAATACCAGTCCTGGGCCCCTGGGAATCCACACCGGTGCTTAAAAATACCAAGTTTTGCTACTTCACCATCTACGCTCTGCAATATCATCAAAAGGTTCAGGGAATCTCGAGAAATCCCTGCACGTAACATTGAATGCCCGTTACCTTGGATCTGCATCAACAAGCGGTATCAGAGTGTAAAGGATATCACCACAAGGGCGCAGTAACACTTCAGGAAACCACCAAGTGACTACAATTCATCGCCACATCTGTAAGTGCAAGTTAGAACTCTGCTATGCAAAGCGAAAACCTATTTATCAACAACACCCAGAAAAGAATTCCACCTGAAAAACTTCAAAAATTGGTCTCCTCAATTCCCAAACTTTTACTGAGTGTTGTTGAAAGGAAAGGTCATGTAACACAGTGGTAAAAATGACCCTGTGACAACTTTTTTGCAATGTGTTGCTGCCAATAAATTGTAAGTTAATGATTTTTTGCAAAAAAAAAATAAAAAAAAATAAAAAATAAAATACAAGTTCCTCAGTTCGAGCGTTAAAAATCTTGTCTTTGCAGTCTATTCAATTATCTTGACTCAAAGTGCCTCATTCTTAGAAGTAGGGATGGGTGCTGATCTCATTTGAACCGATACGATACCAGTTTTGAGTCTCTGGGAATCCACATTGGTGCTTAAAAATACCAGGTTTTGCTACTTCACCATCTACGCTCTGTAATATCATCAAAAGGTTCAGGGAATCTCGAGAAATCCCTGAAAGTAACATTGAATGCCCGTCACCTTGGATCTGCATCAACAAGCGATATCAGAGTGTAAACGATATCACCACATGGGAACAGGAACAATTCAGAAAACCACTAAGTGACTACAATTCGTCGCTACATCTGTACGTGCAAGTTAGAACTCTGCTATGCAAAGCGAAAACCCATTTATCAACAACACCCAGAAAATAATTCCACCTGAAAAACTTCAAAAATTGGTCTCCTCAATTCCCAAACTTTTACTGAGTGTTGTTAAAAGGAAAGGCCATGTAACACAGTGGTAAAAATGCCCGTGACAATGTGTTGCTGCCATTAAATTGTAAGTTAATGAGATGACATACCAAAACAACACTAAATTAAAGTGCACTTTTTGCACAGAAAGCCACTACAATAGTTTAAAACAAATAAAGTGCATGATGTCACACAAGATATTTCAATAACTGTCAAATAAAAATGAGCTGCACAATAGGAAATCAAATAGTGTGCGGTATGTCCTTCGCTATGTGGTAGCTTCCTGCGGATGTTAACTGTTGACTATTTTTTTTCATACGGCCGGAGATGTTGGCATGCAGAGTTTCAAGCACTCTTCATTCTCTCGCGGGTGACTTTTCAAATGATGCTACATTAGCAGCAATGCTACTTTTTGTAGCAACGCTTTTGCCGCATAAACGTTGAACATATTCCCGCTTGAAGCCAAACCCCCGTCGGACGACGGATCCCGTGCTGTTTTTTCTTAGAAATTAATTCTTCCTCCATCATACAATATCCAGACTGGGACCAAGGGAGAGGAGCGATAGTGTTTCCAGAATGCAGAGAGGGTAGGCAAATCTAATCTGTGTCAATATGAGCATGGAGCCAGTGGTAGAGCAGCATTAGCCTGCAGATAGTGCAGGCTTGTGGGAAGCTGATTAGATGCACTAGAAGTACAGAATCAGGCCAATGTTCTCTGGCACAGACATTAGACTCCGAAATGATCACGTCAGAGGCAATGTGGCTCTTAAAGCGTCTATCGTATATCTCATGTGTGCAACTTTATAGTACGATCACTTAGCTCGATATAAAAATGAGCTTCATTTTTTTAACGGAGGAACCTGCTGTTCTAAATACGTCCACTGGATGTCGCAATAGCAATTCAAGTGTAACCCACATCCCTAGAGATGTCCGATATTATCGTCCGATAAATGCTTTTAAATGTAATATCGGAAATTATCGGTATCGGTTTCGAAACGCCGCTGTATGAAATGGTACACGGACATAGGGAAGAAGTGCAGAGAGCCAATAAACCTTAAAGGCACACAAGTGAATGCAATGCATACTTGGTCAACAGCCACACATGTCACACTGAGGGTGGCCGTATGAACAACGTTAACACTGCGACAAATATGCGCCGCACCGTGAACCCGCACCAAACAATAATGACAAACACATTTTCAGGAGAACAACTGCACCGTAACACAACAGAGTAAACACCCAGAACCCCTTGCAGCACTAACTCTTACAGGATGCTACTACTTGAGTGGATTTATTTTTTAACAACCTTGTTACATTGTTGAATGCATCCAGCGGGGCATCACGACAAAATTCGGCCTAATAATGTGTTGATTCCACGACTGTATATATCAGTTGATATCGGAATCGGTAAATAAGAGTTGGACAATATCGGAATATCGACAAAAAAGCCATTATTGTACATCTGTACACATCACACATGACAATGTAAAAATAACGTTAACACTGCTACAAATATGTGCCACACTGAACCCGCACCAAACAATAATGACAAACACATTTTCAGGAGAACAACTGCACCGTAAAACAACATAAACACAACAGAGCAAACACCCAGAACCCCTTGCAGCACTAACTCTTACAGGACGCTACTACTTGAGTGGATTTATTTTTTAACAACCTTGTTACATTGTTGAATGCATCCAGCGGGGCATCACGACAAAATTAGGCCTAATAATGTGTTGATTCCACGACTGTATATATCAGTTGATATCGGAATCGGTAAATAAGAGTTGGACAATATCGGAATATCGACAAAAAAGCCATTATCGGACATCTGTACACATCACACATGACAATGTAAAAACAACGCTAACACTTCGACAAATATGCGCCGCACCGTGAACCCGCACCAAACAAGAATGACAAAATACATTTTCGGGAGAACATCCGCACCGTAACACAACATAAACACAACAGAGCAAACACCGAGAACCCCTTGCAGCACTAACTCCTGCGGGACGCTACTACTTGAGTTGATTTATTTTTGGAAAACCTTGTTACATTGTTGAATGCATCCAGCGGGGCATCACGACAAAATTAGGCCTAATAATGTGTTGATTCCACGACTGTATATACAGGTATCGGTTGATATCGGAATCGGTAAATAAGAGTTGGACAATATCGGAATATCGACAAAAAAGCCATTATCGGACATCTGTACACATCACACATGACAATGTAAAAACAACGTTAACACTGCGACAAATATGCGCCGCACTGTGAACCCGCACCAAACAATACTGACAAACACATTTTCGGGAGAACATTCGCACCGTAACACAACATAAACACAACAGAGCAAACACTGAGAACCCCTTGCAGCACTAACTCTTACGGGACGCTACTACTTGAGTTGATTTATTTTTGGAATACCTTGTCACATTGTTTAATGCATGCAGCGGGGCATCATGACAAAATTAGGCCTAATAATGTGTTAATTCCACGACCGTATATAACGGTATCGGTTGATATCGGAATCGGTAAATAAGAGGTGGACAATATCGACAAAAAAGCCATTATCGGACATCTGTACACATCACACATGACAATGTTGAAAGATGACGTGTCAGCTGACTTTGAGCGCCTTCTGGATTGGCTGCGGCTAGTCCAATCAGCGCAGGTGACAAAATCTTCTTTTAGTGTAAATTATCCACTCACTGGATTAAATAACGAAATCTAAAGACGCAAAGAATCAAGCCAATTGACCATCATCTTGATAGTTAGAGTCCCGCGCAGCGCTCGCAATTGATTGAATGCGCGATGCGCACCCTGAACTCCATTGTAAAAACCCAAAAAGTCGGCACTTTGTGTAAATCGTAAATAAAACAGAATACACCAGATTCTCTGAACCTTTTGATGATATTATGCAACGTAGATGGTGAAATTCCTAAATTCCCCGCAATAGCTCGTTGAGAAATGTTCTCAAAGTGTTCGACAATTTGTTCAGGCGTTTGCTGACAAAGTGGGGACCCTCGCCCCATCCTTGTTTGTGAATGACCGAGCTTTTCCTGGAAACTGCTTTCATACCCAATCATGACACCCACCAGTTCCCAAATTAGCCTGTTCCCCCGTGGGATGTTCCACATAAGTGTTTGATGAGCATTCCTCAACTTTCTCAGTCTTTTTTTTTGCCACTTTTTTACCAACATATCCTGTTTGTTGCTAAGCAGACTTCGATGGATCGATCATAACCACTCGACTATTTGGACGCTCAACTAGGGGTAAAAGAAGACATGACTCTGGACATAACACTCAGAGGAACAGGAGCCTACTCGGTGGACTAGTGGTTAGAGATCGGTGTGAGTTCAAACCCCGGCCGAGTCATACCAAAGACTTTAAAAATTGGACCCATTACCTAGTGTTTGTGTGACAACCATTGATACTTTAACTTAACAGAAAATCCTAGGATCCTAGGATCCTGGCAACGTCACACCTTGGCCTGGCCGGTTGTTGCCAGGTAGACTTCAAGGGCTCAACCATAACTGCTCCAGAAATGTGTTATGACAGCTGTGTAAAACTTAGGTCTGAAGGAGGCGGGCCTCCGCGACGGAGATCTAGTTGGAACAAGAACAGTCGCTATCTTGAGTTATCATGCAGGCGCAGGAACGCAGATAAACAGACGTGTTTGGATTCTTGATCTCGGTGACGTTACGTGGTTTTCCGGCCAGTTGTTGCGAGGCGGCTTTACTCGAGGCCACTAAATAAGCACTCGGTTGACTGGGAAATTTGGACCCCAGGGTAGGTACCGTTCAGATTCCAACAGATACGGTACCAATCCCTGGCACCAGGACTCAACAGTATACATCAGTACTATTGTCTGTGGTCATATGTTCATTTGTTTAGTAAGTACGGAAATTCAGCACCGTTTGATTGATACAGATTGTCGGTAATGGAGGTATGTGGGCTTTTATCAAGCCTCGGGAAGTTGAACGCCCCTGCCTTACATAGTTCTGGGTCACCCTTGGGCAAGGTGTAGCACCCGAATGCCCCCGCCATCAGGGTTACGATACCCCCCATGAAAGAGTCTAAGAGAGGATGCGTTACCCGGCCCGGAGGAAGCCTGGGGCCCTCCAGCCGAGAGCTGAGCCAGAAGGCAAAGCTCTCGGTCTACCGAGCTAATTCCTACTCTCACCTATGGTCATGAAATGCGGGTCATGACCGAATAAGTAAGATCGCGGATACAAGCGGCCGAAATTAGTTTTCTCAGAAGGGTGGCTGGCATCTCCCTTATAGATAGGGCGAGAAGTTGACCTAGAAATTTGCGACCCAGGGTAGGTACCGTTCAGATTCCAATAGATACGGTACCAATCCCTGGCACCAGGACTCAACAGTATACATCAGTACTATTGTCTGTGGTCATATGTTAATTTGTTTAGTAAGTACTGAAATTCAGCACCGTTTGATTGGTACAGATTGTCGGTAATGGAGGTATGTGGGCTTTTATCAAGCCTCGGGGAGTTGAACGCCCCTGCCTTACATAGTTCTGGGTCACCCTTGGGCAAGGTGTAGCACCCGAATGCCCCTGCCATCAGGGTTATGATACCCCCCCATGAAAGAGTCTAAGAGAGGATGCGTTACCCGGCCCGGAGGAAGCCCTGGGGCCCCCCAGCCAAGAGCTGAGCCAGAAGGCAAAGCTCTCGGTCTACCGAGCTATCTACATTCCTACTCTCACCTATGGTCATGAAATGCGGGTAATGACCGAATAAGTAAGATCGTGGATACAAGCGGCCGAAATTAGTTTTCTCAGAAGGGTGGCTGGCATCTTTCTTATAGATAGGGCGAGAAGTTGACTGGGAAATTTGGAACCCAGGGTAGGTACCGTTCAGATTCCAACAGATACGGTACCAATCCCCTGGCACCAGGACTCAACAGTATACATTTTCAGTACTATTGTGTGTGGTCATATGTTAATTTCTTTAGTAAGTACTGAAATTCAGCACCGTTTGATTGATACAGATTGTCGGTAATGTAGGTATGAGGGCTTTTATCAAGCCTCGGGGAGTTGAATGCCCCTGCCTTACATAGTTCTGGGTCACCCTTGGGCAAGGTGTAGCACCCGAATGCCCCCGCCATCAGGGTTACGATACCCCCCATGAAAGAGTCTAGGAGAGGATGCGTTACCCGGCCCGGAGGAAGCCCTGGGCCGTCCAGCCGAGAGCTGAGCCATAAGGCAAAGCTCTCGGTCTACCGAGCTATCTACATTCCTACTCTCACCAATGGTCATGAAATGCGGGACATGACCGAAAGAGTAAGATCGCGTTTACAAGCGGCCGAAATGAGTTTCCTCAGAAGGGTGGCTGGCATCTTTCTTACAGATAGGGCGAGAAGTTGACTGGGAAATTTGGAACCCAGGGTAGGTACCGTTCAGATTCAAACAGATACGGTACCAATCCCTGGCACCAGGACTCAACAGTATACATCAGTACTATTGTCTGTGGTCATATGTTCATTTGTTTAGTAAGTACTGAAATTCAGCACCGTTTGATTGATACAGATTGTCTGTAATGTAGGTATGTGGGCTTTTATAAAGCTTCGGGGAGTTGAACGCCCCTGCCTTACATAGTTCCGGGTCACCCTTGGGCAAGGTGTAGCACCCGAATGCCCCCGCCATCAGGGTTACGATACCCCCCATGAAAGAGTCTAAGAGAGGATGCGTTACCCGGCCTGGAGGAAGCCCTGGGCCGTCCAGCCGAGAGCTGAGCCAGAAGGCAAAGCTCTCGGTCTACCGAGCTAATTCCTACTCTCACCTATGGTCATGAAATGCGGGACATGACCGAAAGAGTAAGATCGCGGATACAAGCGGCCGAAATGAGTTTCCTCAGAAGGTTGGCTGGCATCTCCCTTATAGATAGGGCGAAAAGTTGACTGGGAAATTTGGAACCCAGGGTAGGTACCGTTCAGATTCCAACAGATACGGTACCAATCCCTGGCACCAGGACTCAACAGTATACATTTTCAGTACTATTGTCTGTGATCATATGTTAATTTGTTTAGTAAGTACTGAAATTCAGCACCGTTTGATTGATACAGATTGTCGGTAGTGTAGGTATGAGGGCTTTTATAAAGCCTCGGGGAGTTGAACGCCCCTGCCTTACATAGTTCCGGGTCACCCTTGGGCAAGGTGTAGCACCCGAATGCCCCCGCCATCAGGGTTACGATACCCCCACATGAAAGAGTCTAAGAGAGGATGCGTTACCCGGCCCGGAGGAAGCCCTGGGCCGTCCAGCCGAGAGCTGAGCCAGAAGGCAAAGCTCTCGGTCTACCGAGCTAATTCCTACTCTCACCTATGGTCATGAAATGCGGGTCATGACCGAATAAGTAAGATCGCGGATACAAGCGGCCGAAATTAGTTTTCTCAGAAGGGTGGCTGGCATCTCCCTTATAGATAGGGCGAGAAGTTGACTGGGAAATTTGCGACCCAGGGTAGGTACCGTTCAGATTCCAACAGATACGGTACCAATCCCTGGCACCAGGACTCAACAGTATACATCAGTACTATTGTCTGTGGTCATATGTTAATTTGTTTAGTAAGTACTGAAATTCAGCACCGTTTGATTGATACAAATTGTCGGTAATGTAGGTATGTGGGCTTTTATAAAGCCTCGGGGAGTTGAACGCCCCTGCCTTACATAGTTCTGGGTCACCCTTGGGCAAGGTGTAGCACCCGAATGCCCCTGCCATCAGGGTTACGATACCCCCCATGAAAGAGTCTAAGAGAGGATGCGTTACCCGGCCTGGAGGAAGCCCTGGGCCGTCCAGCCGAGAGCTGAGCCAGAAGGCAAAGCTCTCGGTCTACCGAGCTAATTCCTACTCTCACCTATAGTCATGAAATGCGGGTCATGACCGAAAGAGTAAGATCGCAGATACAAGCGGCCGAAATTAGTTTTCTCAGAAGGGTGGCTGGCATCTCCCTTATAGATAGGGCGAGAAGTTGACTGGGAAATTTGCGACCCAGGGTAGGTACCGTTCAGATTCCAACAGATACGGTACCAATCCCTGGCACCAGGACTCAACAGTATACATCAGTACTATTGTCTGTGGTCATATGTTCATTTGTTTAGTAAGTACTGAAATTCAGCACCGTTTGATTGATACAGATTGTCGGTAATGGAGGTATGTGGGCTTTTATCAAGCCTCGGGAAGTTGAACGCCCCTGCCTTACATAGTTCCGGGTCACTCTTGGGCAAGGTTTAGCACCCGAATGCCCCCGCCATCAGGGTTACGATACCCCCGATGAAAGAGTCTAAGAGAGGATGCGTTACCCGGCCCGGAGGAAGCCCTGGGCCTTCCAGCCGAGAGCTGAGCCAGAAGGCAAAGCTCTCGGTCTACCGAGCTATCTACATTCCTACTCTCACCTATGGTCATGAAATGCGGGACATGACCGAAAGAGTAAGATCGCGTTTACAAGCGGCCGAAATGAGTTTCCTCAGAAGGGTGGCTGGCATCTTTCTTATAGATAGGGTGAGAAGTTGACTGGGAAATTTGGAACCCAGGGTAGGTACCGTTCGGATTCAAACAGATACGGTACCAATCCCTGGCACCAGGACTCAACAGTATACATTTTCAGTACTATTGTCTGTGATCATATGTTAATTTGTTTAGTAAGTACTGAAATTCAGCACCGTTTGATTGATACAGATTGTCGGTAGTGTAGGTATGAGGGCTTTTATAAAGCCTCGGGGAGTTGAACGCCCCTGCCTTACATAGTTCTGGGTCACCCTTGGGAAAGGTGTAGCACCCGAATGCCCCCGCCATCAGGGTTACGATACCCCCCCATGAAAGAGTCTAAGAGAGGATGCGTTACCCGGCCCGGAGGAAGCCCTGGGCCGTCCAGCCGAGAGCTGAGCCAGAAGGCAAAGCTCTCGGTCTACCGAGCTATCTACATTCCTACTCTCACCTATGGTCATGAAATGCGGGTCATGACCGAAAGAGTAAGATCGCGGATACAATCGACCGAGAGATAGGGCAAGAAGTTCAGTCACCCGAGAGAGACTCGGAGTAGAGCCGGTGCTCCTTTGCTTGGAAAGGAGCCAGCTTAGGTGGTTCGGGCATCTCGTGCGGATGCCTCACCAGCGTCTCCCTAGGGAGGTCCTCGTTGCACGTCCCACTGGGAAGAGACCCCGCGGGATGCCAAGGACCAGATAGGGGGATTACATTTCCTCTCTGGCCTGGGAATGCTTCGGGATCCCCTAGGAGGAAGTTGCTAATGTTGCTCTGGAGAGGGAAGTCTGGGGGTCTCTGCTGGAGCTGTTGTCCCCGCGACCTGATTCCGGATAAGCGGTTGAAGATGGATGGACTGTCGGTAGTAAAAAAAAGGATAGATTTCGGTATCCATCCTTAATTGTGACTGACCAAGAGAAAGCAGGAATAGGTAGAGATACAAATCAAGAAAAAATGCTTAACAACTGCTTCTGCAGGGGTTCCGGTCTAAAAACCATTTAGACATTTTCCGGTTGAGCGAACTTTCAACACATGGTTTGCCCCTACTTTCCTCTGGGAGTCCACCCTCCCCTGCAACTGATCTTGTCAGAACCTTTACTTGTACGGTTGTCTTGTTAGGCACTCCTTCATCTTTGGCCCCCGGGTCCCCCCAAGTGTGACCTGGTCAGCCACTTTTCTGCCTCATCTCCTTTCCTTTCCTTCTCTTTGTGGACCCCTCTGTCAGCCGGCAGGTCAATGAGATAATAGACTTGAACACCACAGGGAGTAGAGGAGACTATCCGGTCCAGGGTTATTAGGGCCTACCCACACCAGGCCAGTCATGGAATGCTGGACTTGGCCGTGATTTATCTTCTTTCTCCTGGCGATTACTAACTTTGATTTTAAGTGACATGTCTTTATAAAGTGGGACGGATAGCAGCTGTTACGTATTAGTGCTGGTGTTGACGTCCCGAAGGCCGTTAGACGGGGATGGAACTGAGACCTGCTGTTGAACATCCCAGCGGACCCGAGACATTGAAACCACGTTGATTATACGTACATGTTCTTTAAAACTGACTTAGAAAGAATGTTGCAAAAGAGTTGTATTTGTAAATTGAGACAACGTGGATGTCTAATGTTGGATCCACGATGTTGGTTGGAAAATGACCAAAATTGTAATGGTCAAATCCACATCAGAACCCAAAATTGATGAAATCAACGTCACCATGGACTGGACTCTCACTATTATGTTAGACCCACTATGGACTGGACTCTCACTATTGTGTTAGATCCACTTTGGACTGAACTCTCACACTATTATGTTAGACCCACTATGGACTGGACTCACACTATTATGTTAGGTCCACTATGGACTGGACTCTCACACTATTATGTTAGATCCACTATGGACTGGACTCTCACACTATTATGTTAGATCCACTATGGACTGGACTCTCACTATTATGTTAGATCCACTATGGACTGGACTCTCCCCATTATGTTGGATCTACTATGGACTGAACTCTCACACTATTATGTTAAATACACTCTGGACTGGACTCTCACACCATTATGTTAGATCCACTATGGACTGAACTTTCACACTATTATGTTAGATCCACTATGGACTGGACTCTCACTATTATGTTAGATCCACTATGGACTGAACTCTCACACTATTATGTTAAATCCACTTTATACTGGACTCTCACACTATTATGTTAGATCCACTCTGGACTGGACTCTCACACTATTATGTTAGATCCAGTATGGACTGGACTCTCACTATTATGTTAGCTCCACTCTGGACTGAAACCTCACACTATTATGTTAGATCCACTATGGACTGGACTCTCACACTATTATGTTAGATCCACTCTGGACTGGACTCTCACACTATTATGTTAGATCCACTCTGGACTGGACTCTCACACTATTATGTTAGATCCAGTATGGACTGGACTCTCACTATTATGTTAGCTCCACTCTGGACTGAAACCTCACACTATTATGTTAGATCCACTATGGACTGGACTCTCACTATTATGTTGGATCAACTTTGGACTGAACTCTCACACTATTATGTTAGATCCACTATGGACTGGACTCTCACTATTATGTTGGATCCACTATGGACTGGACTCTCGAACTATTATGTTAGATCCACTATGGACTGAACTCTCACTATTATGTTGGATCCACTATGGACTGGACTCTCGAACTATTATGTTAGATCCACTATTGACTGGACTCTCACACTATTATGTTAGATCCACTATGGACTGAACTCTCACTATTATGTTGGATCCACTATGGACTGGACTCTCGAACTATTATGTTAGATCCACTATTGACTGGACTCTCACACTATTATGTTAGATCCACTATGGACTGAACTCTCACACTATTATGTTAGATCCACTATTGATTGGACTCTCACACTATTATGTTAAATCCACTTTTTACTGAACCTTCACACTATTATGTTAGATCCATTCTGGACTGGACTCTAACACTATTATGTTAAATCCACTCTGGACTGGACTCTCACAGTATTGTTAGATCCACTATGGACTGGACTCTCACTATTATGTTAGATCCACTATGGACTGGAATCTCACTATTATGTTGGATCCACTATGGACTGGACTCTCACTATTATGTTAGATCCACTATGGACTGGACTCTCACTATTAAGTTAGATCCACTATGGACTGGACTCTCACTATTATGTTGGATCAACTTTGGACTGAACTCTCACACTATTATGTTAAATCCACTCTGGACTGGACTCTCACTATTATGTTAGAGCCACCATGGACTGGACTCTCACTATTATGTTAGATCCACTATGGACTGGACTCTCACTATTATGTTAGACCCACTATGGACTGGACTCTCACACAATTATGTTAGATCCACTATGGACTGGACTCTCACTATTATGTTAGACCCACTATGGACTGGACTCTCACACTATTATGTTAAATCCACTCTGGACTGGATTCTCTCACTATTATGTTAGATCCACTATGGACTGGATTGTCACACTATTATGTTAGATCCACTATGGACTGGACTCTCACTATTATGTTAGCTCCACTCTGGACTGAAATCTCACACTATTATGTTAGATCCACTATGGACTGGACTCTCACTATTATGTTGGATCAACTTTGGACTGAACTCTCACACTATTATGTTAAATCCACTCTGGACTGGACTCTCACTATTATGTTAGAGCCACCATGGACTGGACTCTCACTATTAAGTTGGATCCACTATGGACTGGACTCTCACTATTATGTTAGATCCACTATGGACTGGACTCTCACTATTATGTTGAATCCACTCTGGACTGGACTCTCACTATTATGTTAGAGCCACCATGGACTGGACTCTCACAATTATGTTAGATCCACTATGGACTGGACTCTCACTATTATGTTAGACCCACTATGGACTGGACTCTCACACAATTATGTTAGATCCACTATGGACTGGACTCTCACTATTATGTTAGACCCACTATGGACTGGACTCTCACACAATTATGTTAGATCCAGTATGGACTGAACTCTCACACTATTATGTTAAATCCACTCTGGACTGGATTCTCTCACTATTATGTTAGATCCACTATGGACTGGACTCTCACTATTATGTTAGCTCCACTCTGGACTGAAATCTCACACTATTATGTTAGATCCACTATGGACTGGACTCTCACTATTATGTTGGATCAACTTTGGACTGAACTCTCACACTATTATGTTAAATCCACTCTGGACTGGACTCTCACTATTATGTTAGAGCCACCATGGACTGGACTCTCACTATTATGTTGGATCCACTATGGACTGGACTCTCACTATTATGTTAGACCCACTATGGACTGGACTCTCACTATTATGTTAGATCCACTATGGACTGGACTCTCACACAATTATGTTAGATCCACTATGGACTGGACTCTCACTATTATGTTAGACCCACTATGGACTGGACTCTCACACAATTATGTTAGATCCACTATGGACTGGACTCTCACTATTATGTTAGACCCACTATGGACTGGACTCTCACACTATTATGTTAGATCCACTATGGACTGGACTCTCACTATTATGTTAGATCCACTATGGACTGAACTCTCACTATTATGTTAGCTTCACTATGGACTGGACTGTCACTATTATGTTAGATCCACTATGGACTGGACTGTCACTATTATGTTGGATCCACTATGGACTGGACTATCACTATTATGTTAGATCCACTATGGACTAGACTCTCACTATTATGTTAGACCCACTATGGACTGGACTCTCACACAATTATGTTGGATCCACTATGGACTGGACTCTCACTATTATGTTAGACCCACTATGGACTGGACTCTCCCCATTATGTTGGATCTACTATGGACTGAACTCTCACACTATTATGTTAAATACACTCTGGACTGGATTCTCTCACTATTATGTTAGATCCACTATGGACTGGACTCTCACTATTATGTTAGATCCACTTTGGACTGAACTCTCACACTATTATGTTAGATCCACTATGGACTGGACTCTCACACAATTATGTTAGATCCACTATGGACTAGACTCTCACTATTATGTTAGACCCACTATGGACTGGACTCTCCCCATTATGTTGGATCTACTATGGACTGAACTCTCACACTATTATGTTAAATACACTCTGGACTGGATTCTCTCACTATTATGTTAGATCCACTATGGACTGGACTCTCACTATTATGTTAGATCCACTTTGGACTGAACTCTCACACTATTATGTTAGATCCACTATGGACTGGACTCTCACACAATTATGTTAGATCCACTATGGACTGGACTCTCACTATTATGTTAGATCCACTATGGACTGAACTCTCACACTATTATGTTAGATCCACTATGGACTGGACTCTCACACAATTATGTTAGATCCACTATGGACTGGATTGTCACATTATTATGTTAGATCCACTATGGACTGGACTCTCCCCATTATGTTGGATCTACTATGGACTAAACTCTCACACTATTATGTTAAATCCACTCTGGACTGGATTCTCTCACTATTATGTTAGATCCACTACGGACTGGACTCTCACTATTATGTTAGATCCACTATGGACTGGACTCTCACACAATTATGTTAGATCCACTATGGACTGGACTCTCAGTATTATGTTCGACCCACTATGGACTGGACTCTCACTATTATGTTAGATCCACTATGGACTGGACTCTCACTATTATGTTAGATCCACTATGGACCGGACTCTCCCTATTATGTTAGATCCACTATGGACTGGACTTTCACAATATTATGTTGGATCCACTATGGACTGGACTCTCCCTATTATGTTAGATCCACTATGGACTGGACTCTCCCTATTATGTTAGATCCACTATGGACTGGACTTTCACAATATTATGTTAGACCCACTCGACATCCATTGCATCCGATCTCCCCATGAGGGTTTTGAAAGTGGATCCAACATTGACGTCCCACTGGGAGTTTTTCCTTGCCCTTCTGCGGGCTCTGAACCGATGATGTCGTTGTGGCTTGTGCAGCCCTTTGAGACACTTGCGATGTAGGGCTATATAAATAAACATTGACTGATTGATTGAATGAAACGGGCAGAGTCCTGGGTCAATCCAACTTCTTTGGTCATGGCGACACAATCCCTAATTATCGGGTCGGTTTTTTTTCCACGTTTGTTCCAAGTGCCCGTGACGCTTTCTTTCCATATCGGGACTTGGCGCTCCTTCTTAGAGTCCCGGCCTCCTAAATAAGACGCCTCGGGCTGGTTTTACCTCGGCCTATCATCTCTTTCTGGCATTGTTGCAGAGCCACGGACTTTGCTGGGTCTGCACCACCAGGTCATTCTTGTGGTTCTTGAAACTTCGGCCTTGGGTCGGTTTCGGAGGCCACAGCATCTGTTTCAGTCGGCATCCGTGCGCCCGAAATGGATTTCCAGGATCTGGTCTTCCTACTTGGAACCTTTTTTTTTCTTAGATTTCCAAGACATCCGTGTTATCATCTTCGCTTATAACACCCCATCCGTCACGCCAAAGACTACAACCCTCATTAGGAGGCGACTGTGATGGAAGTGTCTCACATCAATGCGGGTCATTACACAAACCCCCAAAACCAGTGAAGTTGTCACGTTGTGCAAATGCTAAATAAAAAGAGACTACAAGATTTGCAAATCCTTTTCAACGTATATTCAATCGAACAGACTGCGAAGACAAGATACTTAACGTCCGAATTGGTAAATAATGTTATTTTTGGCAAATATTAACTCATTTAGAATGTGATGCCTGCACCGTGTTTCAAAAAAGCTGGCACAAGTGGCAAAAAGGACCGAGGACGTTGAGGAACGCTCATCAAACGCTTATTTGGAACATCCCACGGGTGAACGGGGTATAAAAGCAGCTTCCGTGAAATGCTCAGTCGTTCGCAAACAAGGACGGGGCGAGTGTCGCCGCTTTGTCGACAAATGCGTGGGCCAATTGTTTAAGGACAACATTTCCCATGGGATTTAGGGATTCCACCATCCACGCTCCGTGATATCATCAAAAGGTTCAGAGAATCTTGAGAAATCACTGCACGCAAGCGATGGTGTTACGAGCCTTCGATCACTCAGGCGGTTACTGCATCAAAAAGAGACATCGGTGTGTAAAGGATATCACCACGTGGGCTCTGGAAAACTGCAGAAAAACAATGTCAGTAATCAGAATCAGAATCATTTTATTTGTAACTGCAGTCGGTCGCTACATCTGTAAGTGCAAGTTTAAACTATACCGCGCAAAGCCAAAGCCATTTATCAACAGCACCCGGAAACGCCACCGGCTACGCTGGGCCCAAGCTCATCCGAGATGGACTGAACAGTGGAAAACTGTTCTGTGGTCTGTCAAGTCTACATTTCAAATCGTTTTTTTTTTAAACTGTGGCCATCAAGTCCTCTGGAACAAAGAGGATACAAAAAACATCCAGATTGTTCTAGGCGCAAAGTGTAAAAGCCAGAATCTGTGATGGCATGGGGGTTTATTAGTGCCCAAGGCATGGGTAACTTACACATCTGTGAAGGTGTCATTAATTCTGAAAGGTACATACAGGTTTTGGAGCCAGCCAAGCATTGTTATCATGGACGCCCCTGCTTATTTCAGCAAGACAACGCCAAGCCACGTGTTACAACAGCATGGCTTTGTAGTAAAAGAGTGTGGGTACTAGATTGGCCTGCCTGTAGTCCAGACTTGTCTCCCATTAAAAATGTGTAGCGTAGTATGAAGCCTAAAATACCACAACGGAGACCCCGGACTGTTGAACAACTTAAACTGTTCATCGAGCAAGAATGGGGAAGAATTCCAACGGAAAATGTGTCTCTTAAGTTCCCAAACATTTACTGATTGTTGTTAAAAGGAAAGGCCATGTAACACAGTGGTAAAAATGCCTTATTCTTAGAAGTAGGGATAGGTGCCGTTTCCATTTGATCCAATACGATACCAGTTCTGGGTCCCTGGGAATCCACACCGGTGCTTAACATTACCAAGTTTTAGTACTTCACCATCTAGGCTCTGTAATATCATCAAAAAGTTCAGGGAATATGGAGAAATCACTGCCCGTTACCTTGGATCTGCATCAATAAGCGATATCAGAGTGTAAAGGATATCACCACATGGGTGCAGGAACACCTCAGAAAACCACTAAGGGACTACAATTTGTCGCTACATCTGTAAGTGCAAGTTAGAGCTCTACTATGTAAAGCGAAAGCCCATTTATCAACAACACCCAGAGAAGAATTCCACCTGAAAAGCGTCAAAAATTGGTCTCCTCAATTCCCAAACGTTTACTGAGTGTTGTTAAAAGGAAAGGCCATGTAACACAGTGGTAAAAATGCCTCATTCTTAGAAGTAGAGATGGGTGCCGTTCCCATTTGATCCAATACGATACCAGTTCTGGGTCCCTGGGAATCCACACCGGTGCTTAACATTACCAAGTTTTAGTACTTTGCCATTTACGCTCCGTAATATCATCAAAAAGTTCAGGGAATCTGGAGAAATCACTGCCCGTTACCTTGGATCTGCATCAACAAGCGATAGAGTGTAAAGGATATCCCCACATGGGCGCAGGAACACTTCAGAAAACCACTAAGTGACTACAATTTATCGCTACATCTGTAAGTGCAAGTTAGAGCTCTACTATGCAAAGCGAAAGCCCATTTATCAACAACACCCAGAGAAGAATTCCACCTGAAAAGCGTCAAAAATTGGTCTCCTCAATTCCCAAACGTTTACTGAGTGTTGTTAAAAGGAAAGGCCATGTAACACAGTGGTAAAAATGCCTCATTCTTAGAAGTAGAGATGGGTGCCGTTCCCATTTGATCCAATACGATACCAGTTCTGGGTCCCTGGGAATCCACACCGGTGCTTAACATTACCAAGTTTTAGTACTTTACCATCTACGCTCCGTAATATTATCAAAAAGTTCAGGGAATCTGGAGAAATCACTGCCCGTTACCTTGGATCTGTATCAACAAGCGATATCAGAGTGTAAAGGATATCACCACATGGGCGCAGGAACACTTCAGAAAACCACTAAGTGACTACAATTTGTCGCTACATCTGTAAGTGCAAGTTAGAGCTCTACTATGCAAAGCGAAAGCCCATTTATCAACAACACCCAGAGAAGAATTCCACCTGAAAAGCGTCAAAAATTGGTCTCCTCAATTCCCAAACGTTTACTGAGTGTTGTTAAAAGGAAAGGCCATGTAACACAGTGGTAAAAATGCCTCATTCTTAGAAGTAGAGATGGGTGCCGTTCCCATTTGATCCAATACGATACCAGTTCTGGGTCCCTGGGAATCCACACCGGTGCTTAACATTACCAAGTTTTAGTACTTTACCATCTACGCTCCGTAATATCATCAAAAAGTTCAGGGAATCTGGAGAAATCACTGCCCGTTACCTTGGATCTGCATCAACAAGCGATATCAGAGTGTAAAGGATATCACCACATGGGCGCAGGAACACTTCAGAAAACCACTAAGTGACTACAATTCATCGCTACATCTGTAAGTGCAAGTTAGAACTCTACTATGCAAAGCGAAAGCCCATTTATCAACAACACCCAGAGAAGAATTCCACCTGAAAAGCGTCAAAAATTGGTTTCCTCAATTCCCAAACGTTTACTGAGTGTTGTTAAAAGGAAAGGCCATGTAACACAGTGGTAAAAATGCTACAGTGGCAACTTTTTTGCAATGTGTTGCTGCCATTAAATTCTAAATTAGTGATTATTTGCAAATTAATAAATGAAGTTTGTCAGTGTGAACATGAAATATCTTGTCTTTGCTGTCTTTTCTATTGAATATAAGTTGAAAAGGATTTGCAACTCATTGTATTCTGTTTTTATTTACCATTTACACAACGTGACATTTTTACTGCTTTGGGGTTTTGTACATTATATTATATACTTTAATTTTGCAATTTTAATTTGACTACTATTGACTATTAAGGTATCTGCTGGTCCGTGTGGGAACCCGGAAGCAGAGTCAGCACTGGGTTTGAAGCCCGGACGGAAAGAGGCAGAAGATAAAAGCCAAGTGGAAGTTATAAGTAAAAGGCAGAAGAGGGCTTTGAGAGGCCGAGGGTAAAGTCCGAGAAGATAGCGGTGGAAAGTGGACGAGATAGAGAATGTAGTTTGGCGAAGGAAAGTTGCTTTTAGCGAAGGGGGAGAGGATAACTTGGACAGGAGATGCTTTGCAGAGAGTCAGTAGCACCTCACAACACAGACACTTTATCTCCAGACCTTCCCCCCCAAAAAAAGTGATAAGAGCAGTTGCTACTTTCAGTCACGTTCATTTCTGCACGCATCTTTCTTGCAAACAAGCACGGACATTTTGATTATTCTGGCTGTGCTCTTGTATTATGTCACATGGTGTTGTTCATCAAAACACGTGTGTCAAATAGTGGTTTTATTATATATATACACACAGTATATACATATATATAAACGTATATATATATGTATATATATATGTATATATATGTGTATATATATATACACACACACACATTAACATACATATATACAAATATACACTAACGTACATATATGCATATATACACATATATACATATATACACATATATACATATATACATATATACATTCATACATATATATACATATGTAAATACATACTGTATATACATACATATATTACATATATACATATATTAATGCATATTTATGTATATGTGTATATGAATGTACAGTATATTTAAACATATATGTGTATATACTTATATATGTATATATGTGTGTGTATATATATATATATATATATATATATATACATATATATTTATATATACATATATATACACACATACATGTATATATCTACATATATATGTATACATTGATGTGTATACATACATATATACATATATATACAAATATATGTATATATACATATATATGTATATATATACATATATATATATATACATACACACATATATATATATATACACATACATACACACACATACATATATATATATATATATATATATATATATATATATATATATATATATATATATATATATATATATATATATATACACATACACACATATATATATATATATATATATATACACACATATATATACATACATATATATATACATACATATATATATATATATATATATATATATATATATATATATATATATATACACACACACATATATATATATATATATATATATATATATACACACACATATATATATATATATATATATATATATATATATACACATACACACATATATATATATATATATATATATATATATATATATACACACACACACATATATATATATATATATATATATACACACACATATATATATATATATATATATATATATACACATACACACATATATATATATATATATATATATACACACATATATATACATATATATATACATATATATATATATATATATATATATATATATATATATATATATATATATGTATATACACACACAAATTTTTTCCGCATTAAAAGTACCTTCGGTTGGCACGAACCAGACCTTTTCCACGGTACAACATATGTGGGGGTTCTCTGGCCGGTTCCTCATCTATTAAGCATAAGAGAAACATGCGGAACTTTAATAAAGTTGAAGTATGAGCAACAATAATATGAGCTACCTATTAATATTAATAATAATACTAAATAGATGATTTATCGGTGTAGACTCTTACAAAGTTTGGACACATGTAAGACACATACGGAGACAGGAAGTACTGTTCGGGCTCCTACAGCTGCTCCCAGACTCCCGACACCACCCGAACTGGGATCGAGGATTAGCTCCAACATACTTCACTCTCCACTCAACGACACGTGGCGGCAAGCTCGCAACCCAGAACCAGCCGGGGATTAAAGATCAGAGTCCGCGGCCACGGTCGGTTCTCCAGAGAACATGTCTGCAAGTGGACTGAATGGCACAACTGTAGCCTTCAAGGAGCTCCAGGGGCCCTCTGCTTGTCGTTTTCCAGTCCGTAGGAACGAAGTGAAGACTCTGCTTGTCACCCGTTTGCATCATCTAAGGACTGGGGAGATTTACGAGCCCTGGCTGCTTGACATAGCGTCTGCAGAAAAGTCTCCCGACATTCATTCAAACGTCTGTTCGAAAACCACACGTACGTCCAAATGACGGGGGTTGGGGGGGGCGGGGGGAGTGCCAGATAGAGACCCCCTTAGTTATGGGGGCGGAAACTTGGCTGGAGCACTCATTCTGGGTTAGGGAGCGACAGGGGCTCGGGGACCGACCTGGCACCGAGTTCTGGTGTCAGGCAGCTGGCGGTGGTCCACTCCATCCTTCGGTTCTTGGCATAGCCAGAGGGCAGGAAGTCCCCCAGACGGGACTTTGGTTGGACTTCATGAACACGTTTGACAGAAAGGTTCCTGTTGACTAAAAGCCAGTCGAACTAAGAGTAAACACGTCTTCTATCTGGGCCTTGTTTTGCTCTAAAAACCACAACCAGGTCCACCTAAACGTGGAAATAGTCTGCATCAGGGGTCACCAACCTTTTTGAAAGCAAGAGCTACTTCTTGGGTACTGATTAATGCGAAGGGCTACCAGTTTGATACACACTTAAATAAATGGCCAGAAATAGCCAATTTGCTTCATGTTCTTATTAATAATTCATGATATTTATCTTTGTGGAAACACTGATCATCTTAATGATTCCTCACAATAAATATATATAGAAACGGATAAATATTTATTCGGTCTGTCATTCCGTCGAACATTTTTTTTCCTTCTACAAAAGGTTTTTTGTAGAGAATAAATGATGAAAAAACACAGTTTAGAAATGGTGGAGTTCTGCAAGTTCACCCCGAAGATTTCCCAAATTTTTTTCAATGGGAAAATGTTCTGGAAATCAGGGTAACCTGTTCTTTAACTATTTTTAAAAAAAATAATTTTTGGTCAAGGTTTTGATACTCGAACAGTTCCGTTCGGATGAAAACTGGGCAAAATTTTGTCACGGAATAATAATAATAATAAAAATAAAAATAAATAGATGGTGTAGAGCAGGGGTCACCAACCTTTTTGAAACCAAGAGCTACTTCTTGGGTTCTGATTAATGCGAAGGGCTACCAGTTTGATACACACTTAAATAAATGGCCAGAAATAGCCAATTTGCTTCATGTTATTATTAATAATTCATGATATTTATCTTTGTGGAAACACTGATCATCTTAATGATTTCTCACAATAAATATATATAGAAACGGATAAATATTTATTTGGTCTGTCATTCCGTCGAACATTTTTTTTCCTTCTACGGAAGGTTTTTTGTGGAGAATAAATGATAAAAAAACACAGTTTAGAAATGGTGGAGTTCTGCAAGTTCACCCAAAAAATTTCAAAATTTTTTTCAATGGGAAAATGTCCTGAAAATCAGGATAACCTGTTCTTTAACAATTTAAAAAAAAAAATAATTTTTGGTCAAGGTTTTGATACTCGAACAGTTCCGTTCGGATGAAAACTGTGGGCAAAAGTTTGTCGCGGAATAATAATAATAGTAATAATAAAAATAAATAGATGGTGTAGAGCAGGGGTCACCAAACATTTTGAAAGCAAGAGCTACTTCTTGGGTACTGATTAATGCGAAGGGCTACCAGTTTGATACACACTTAAATAAATTACCAGAAATAGCCAATTTGCTTCATGTTCTTATTAATAATTCATGATATTTATCTTTGTGGAAACACCATCCATCCATTCATCCATCATCTTCCGCTTATCCGAGGTCGGGTCGCGGGGGCAGCAGCCCTACGCAGGGAAGCCCAGACTTCCCTATCTCCAGCCACTTCGTCTAGCTCTTCCCGGGGGATCCCGAGGCGTTCCCAGGCCAGCCGGGAGACATAGTCTTTCCAACGTGTCCTGGGTCTTCCCCGTGGCCTCCTACCAGCTGGACGTGCCCATAACACATCCCTAGGGAGGCGTTCGGGTGGCATCCTGACCAGATGCCCGAACCACCTCATCTGGCTCCTCTCGATGTGGAGGAGCAGCGGCTTTACGTTGAGCTCCTCCCGGATGGCAGAGCTTCTCACCCTATCTCTAAGGGAGAGCCCCGCCACCCGGCGGAGGAAACTCATTTCGGCCGCTTGTACCCGTGATCCTATCCTTTCGGTCATGACCCAGAGCTCATGACCATAGGTGAGGATGGGAACGTAGATCGACCGGTAAATTGAGAGCTTTGCCTTCCGGCTCAGCTCCTTCTTCACCACAACGGATCGATACAACGTCCGCATTACTGAAGACGCCGCACCGATCCGCCTGTCGATCTCACGATCCACTCTTCCCCCACTCGTGAACAAGACTCCTAGGTACTTGAACTCCTCCACTTGGGGCAGGGTCTCCTCCCCAACCCGGAGATGGCACTCCACCCTTTTCCGGGCGAGAACCATGGACTCGGACTTGGAGGTGCTGATTCTCATTCCGGTCGCTTCACACTCGGCTGCGAACCGATCCAGTGAGAGCTGAAGATCCCGGCCAGATGAAGCCATCAGGACTACATCATCTGCAAAAAGCAGAGACCTAATCCCGTGGCCACCAAACCGGAACCCCTCAACGCCTTGACTGCGCCTAGAAATTCTGTCCATAAAAGTTATGAACAGAATCGGTGACAAAGGACAGCCTTGGCGGAGTCCAATCTTCACTGGAAATGTGTCCGACTTACTGCCAGCAATGCGGACCAAGCTCTGACACTGATCATACAGGGAGCGGACCGCCACAATAAGACATTCCGATACCCCATACTCTCTGAGCACTCCCCACAGGACTTCCCGAGGGACACGGTCGAATGCCTTCTCCAAGTCCACAAAGCACATGTAGACTGGTTGGGCAAACTCCCATGCACCCTCAAGAACCCTGCCGAGAGTATAGAGCTGGTCCACAGTTCCACGACCAGGACGAAAACCACACTGTTCCTCCTGAATCCGAGGTTCGACTATCCGGCGAAGCCTCCTCTCCAGTACACCTGAATAAACCTTACCGGGAAGGCTGAGGAGTGTGATCCCACGATAGTTGGAACACACCCTCCGGTCCCCCTTCTTAAAGAGAGGGACCACCACCCCGGTCTGCCAATCCAGAGGTACCGCCCCCGATGTCCACGCGATGCTGCAGAGTCTTGTCAACCAAGACAGCCCCACAGCATCCAGAGCCTTAAGGAACTCCGGGCGGATCTCATCCACCCCCGGGGCCTTGCCACCGAGGAGCTTTTTAACTACCTCAGCGACCTCAGCCCCAGAAATAGGAGAGTCCACTACAGATTCCCCAGGCACCGCTTCCTCAAAGAAAGACGTGTTGGTGGGATTGAGGAGGTCTTCGAAGTATTCCCTCCACCGATCCACAACATCCGCAGTCGAAGTCAGCAGAACACCATCCGCACCATACACGGTGTTGATAGTGCACTGCTTCCCCTTCCTGAGGCGCCGTATGGTGGTCCAGAATCGTTTCGAAGCCGTCCGGAAGTCGTTTTCCATGGCTTCCCCGAACTCTTCCCATGTCCGAGTTTTTGCCTCCGCGACCGCTAAAGCTGCACACCGCTTGGCCCGTCGGTACCCGTCCACTGCCTCCGGAGTCCTATGAGCCAAAAGAACCCGATAGGACTCCTTCTTCAGCTTGACGGCATCCCTCACTGCTGGTGTCCACCAACGGGTTCTGGGATTACCGCCACGACAGGCACCAACAACCTTGCGGCCACAGCTCCAATCAGCCGCCTCGACAATAGATGTTCGGAACATGGTCCACTCGGACTCAATGTCCCGCACCTCCCTCGTGACATGTTCAAAGTTCTCCCGGAGGTGTGAATTGAAACTCTCTCTGACAGGAGACTCTGCCAGACGTTCCCAGCAGACCCTCACAATGCGCTTGGGCCTGCCAGGTCTGTCCGGCATCCTCCCCCACCATCGCAGCCAACTCACCACCAGGTGGTGATCGGTAGAAAGCTCCGCCCCTCTCTTCACCCGAGTGTCCAAAACATAAGGCCGCAAATCCGATGACACAACTACAAAGTCGATCATGGAACTGCGGCCTAGGGTGTCCTGGTGCCAAGTGCACATATGGACACCCTTATGTTTGAACATGGTGTTTGTTATCGACAAACTGTGACGAGCACAAAAGTCCAATAACAAAACACCACTCGGGTTTAGATCCGGGCGACCATTCTTCCCAATCACGCCTCTCCAGGTTTCACTGTCGTTGCCAACATGAGCGTTGAAGTCTCCCAGTAGGACAAGGGAATCACCCGGAGGAGCACTTTCCAGTACTCCCTCGAGTGTACCCAAAAAGGGTGGGTATTCTGAACTGCTGTTTGGTGCGTAAGCACAAACAACAGTCAGGACCCGTTCTCCCACCCGAAGGCGAAGGGAAGCTACCCTCTCGTCCACTGGGTTGAACTCAAACGTACAGGCTTTGAGCCGGGGGGCAACCAGAATTGCCACCCCAGCCCGTCGCCTCTCACTGCCGGCAACGCCAGAGTGGAAGAGGGTCCAGTTCCTCTCGAGAGAACTGGTTCCAGAGCCCTTGCTGTGCGTTGAGGTGAGTCCGACTATATCCAGCCGGAACTTCTCTACCTCGCGCACTAGCTCAGGCTCCTTCCCCCCCAGTGACGTGACGTTCCACGTCCCAAGAGCTAGCTTCTGTAGCCGAGGATCGGACCGCCAAGTGCCCTGCCTTCGGCTGCCGCCCAGCTCACAATGCACCCGACCTCTATGGCCCCTCCTATGAGTGGTGAGCCCATTGGAGGGATGACCCACGTTGCCTCTTCGGGCTGTGCCCGGCCGGGCCCCATGGCAACAGGCCCGGCCACCAGGCGCTCGCCATCGTGCCCCACCTCCGGGCCTGGCTCCAGAGCGGGGCCCCGGTGACCCACGTCCGGGCGAGGGAAATCTGGGTTCATTTCGTTGTAATTCCATAGAAGTCTTTGAAGTTGTGGAAACACTGATCATCTTAATGATTTCTCACAATAAATATATATAGAAACAGATAAATATTTATTCGGTCTGTCATTCCGTCGAACATTTTTTTTCCTTCTACGGAAGGTTTTTTGTAGAGAATAAATGATGAAAAAACACAGTTTAAAAATGTGGGAGTTCTGCAAGTTCACCCCGAAAATTTCCCAATTATTTTCAATGGGAAAATGTCCTAGAAATCAGGGTAACCTGTTTTTGTTTTGTTCTTTAACTATTTTTTTTAAAATAATTTTTGGTCAAGGTTTTGATAATCGAACAGTTCCGTTCGGATGAAAACTGTGGGCAAAATTTTGCGGCGGAATAATAATAATAATAATAATAAAAATAAATAGATGGTGTAGAGCAGGGGTCACCAACCTTTTTGAAACCAAGAGCTACTTCTTGGGTACTGATTAATGCGAAGGGCTACCAGTTTGATACACACTTAAATAAATGGCCAGAAATAGCCAATTTGCTTCATGTTATTATTAATAATTCATGATATTTATCTTTGTGGAAACACTGATCATCTTAATGATTTCTCACAATAAATATATATAGAAACAGATAAATATTTATTCGGTTTGTCATTCCGGCGAGCATTTTTTTTCCTTCTAAGGAAGGTTTTTTGTAGAGAATAAATGATAAAAAAACACAGTTTAGAAATGGTGGAGTTCTGTAAGTTCACCCCAAAATTTTCCCAAATTTTTTTCAATGGGAAAATGTCCTGGAAATCAGGGTAACCTGTTTTTGTTTTGTTTTTTAACTACTTTTTTAAAAATAACTTTTGGTCAAGGTTTTGATACTCGAACAGTTCCGTTCGGATGAAAACTGTGGGCAAAATTTTGCGCCGGAATAATAATAAAAATAATAATAAAAATAAATAGATGGTTTAGAGCAGGGGTTACCAACCTTTTTGAAACCAAGAGCTACTTCTTGGGTACTGATTAATGCGAAGGGCTACCAGTTTGATACACACTTAAATAAATGGCCAGAAATAGCCAATTTGCTTCATGTTATTATTAATAATTCATCATATTTATCTTTGTGGAAACACTGATCATCTTAATGATTTCTC
The DNA here is from genome assembly GCF_033978795.1 of Nerophis ophidion. Lineage (NCBI taxonomy): Eukaryota > Metazoa > Chordata > Actinopteri > Syngnathiformes > Syngnathidae > Nerophis > Nerophis ophidion. The sequence continues at coordinate 50,289,986 of NC_084625.1, read as the reverse complement.
ACAATAAATATATATAGAAACAGATAAATATTTATTCGGTTTGTCATTCCGTCGAGCATTTTTTTTCCTTCTACGGAAGGTTTTTTGTAGAGAATAAATGATAAAAAAACACAGTTTAGAAATGGTGGAGTTCTGCAAGTTCACCCCGAAAATTTCCCAAATTTTTTTCTATGGGAAAATGTCCTAGAAATCAGGGTAACCTGTTTTTGTTTTGTTCTTTAACTATTTTAAAAATAATAATTTTTGGTCAAGGTTTTGATACTCGAACAGTTCCGTTCGGATGAAAACTGTGGGCAAAATTTTGCGCCGGAAAAATAATAATAATAATAATAAAAATAAATAGATGGTGTAGAGCAGGGGTCACCAACCTTTTTGAAAGCAAGAGCTACTTCTTGGGTACTGATTAATGCGAAGGGCTACCAGTTTGATACACACTTAAATAAATTGCCAGAAATAGCTAATTTGCTTCATGTTATTATTAATAATTCATGATATTTATCTTTGTGGAAACACTGATCATCTTAATGATTTCTCACAATAAATATATATAGAAACAGATAAATATCCCCCCCAAAAAAGGGTTATTTCTGTCTGTCATTCCGTCGTACATTTTTTTTCCTTCTAAGGAAGTTTTTTTTTGTAGAGAATAAATGATGAAAAAACACAGTTTAGAAATGTGGGAGTTCTGCAAGTTCACCCCAAAAATGTCCCAATTATTTTCAATGGGAAAATGTCCTGGAAATCAGGGTGACCTGTTCTTTAACTATTTTTTTTTTTTAAATAATTTTTGGTCAAGGTTTTGATACTCGAACAGTTCCGTTCGGATGAAAACTGTGGGCAAAATTTTGTCGCGGAATAATAATAATAAAAATAAATCGATGGTGTAGAGCAGGGGTCACCAACCTTTTTGAAACCAAGAGCTACTTCTTGGGTACTGATTAATGCGAAGGGCTACCAGTTTGATACACACTTAAATAAATTTGTTCAATTTATCTTTAATAAATAAATCTATATATATAAAAAATGGGTATTTCTTTCTGTCATTCCGTCGTACATTTTTTTTCCTCTTACGGAAGTTTTTTGGGAGAAAATAAATGATGAAAAAAAACACTTAATTTAACGGTTTAAAAGACGAGAAAACACGAAAAAATGAAAATGAAATCTTGAAACAGTTTATCTTCAATTTCGACTCTTTAAAATTCAAAATTCAACTGAAAAAAGAAGATAAAAACTAGCTAATTCGGATCTTTTTGAAAAATTACAAAAATAATTTATGGAACATCATTGGTAATTTTTCCTGATTAAGATTAATTTTAGAATTTTGATGACATGTTTTAAATAGGTTAAAATCCAATCTAACAAAGACAAATCATTATTTCGTCTAGATTTTGCAGAACAAAAATTTTAAAAGAAATTCAAAAGAATTTGAAATAAGATTTAAAGTTGATTCTACAGATTTTCTAGATTTGCCAGAATAATTTTTTAAAAATTTGAATCATAAGTTTAAAGAAATATTTCACGAATATTTTTCGTCGAAAAACCAAAAGCTAAAATGAAGAATTAATTAAAATGTATTTATTATTCTTTACAATACAAAAAAAAAAAAAAAATACTTGAACATTGATTAAATTGTCAGGAAAAAAGAGGAAGGAATTTAAAAGTAAAACGGTATATGTGTTTAAAAATCCCTAAAATCATTTTTAAGGTTGTATCTTTTCTCTAAAATTGTTTCTCTGAAAGTTATAAGAAGCAAAGTAAAAAAAATAAATGAATTTATTTAAAGAAGTGAAGACCAAGTCCTTAAAATATTTTCTTGGATTTTCAAATTTGAGTTTTGTCTCTCTTAAAATTAAAAATATCGAACAAAGCGAGACCAGCTTGCTAGTAAATAAGTAAAATTAAAAAAATAGAGGCAGCTCACTGGTAAGTGCTGCTATTTGAGCTATTTTTAGAACAGGCCAGCGGGCGACTCATGTGGTCCTTACGGGCGACCTGGTGCCCGCGGTCACCGCGTTGGTGACCCCTGGTCTACATCATCGGTAGAAAATGGTTGGTTGCTATAGTTATTTACAGATAAACGCTGACATTTATTATTGATATATTGTTATTTACAGATCAACACTGACATTTTATTATGTCCCACTGGGTGTGAGTTTTCCTTGCCCTTATGTGGGCCTACCGAGGATGTCGTAGTGGTTTGTGCAGCCCTTTGAGACACTAGTGATTTAGGGCTATATAAGTAAACATTGATTGATTGATTGATTGATGTACATTTTGTTATTTATAATATATAAGACTTTTAAAGTCATTTTGATAGTAGGCTAATATAGCTAATATAGACACTTACATGATGTGGTGCCTTCATTCTAACACTTATATAAGACTTTTAAAGGCATTTTGATAGTAGGCTAATATAGCTAATATAGACACATGATGTGGTGCCTTCATTCTAACACTTATATAAGACTTTTAAAGTCATTTTGATAGTAGGCTAATATAGACACTTACATCATGTGTTGCCTTCATTATAACACTTATATAAGACTTTTAAAGGCATTTTGATAGTAGGCTAATATAGACACTTACATCATGTGTTGCCTTCATTATAACACTTATATAAGACTTTTAAAGTCATTTTGATAGTAGGCTTATATAGGCACTTAAATCATGTGTTGCCTTCATTATAACACTTATATCAGACTTTTAAAGTCATTTTGATAGTAGGCTAATATAGCTAATATAGACACTTACATCATGTGTTGTCTTCATTATAACACTTATATAAGACTTTTAAAGTCATTTTGATAGTAGGCTAATATAGACACTTACGTCATGTGTTGCCTTCATTATAACACTTATATAAGACTTTTAAAGTCATTTTGATAGTAGGCTAATATAGACACTTACATCATGTGTTGCCTTCATTATAACACTTATATAACACAAATGTTAAAGTCAATTTGATAGTAGGCTAATACAACTAACCCTTTCTGGACAACATAAATGTAGCATTATTACAATTCGGGTTCAGGTGATTGGTTCCGTTAAATCGGACAGAATAATACTGGATGTTTGGTGTTGGTATACTTGGAATGAACCAAGCACAATAAACAACCATTCAGATGTCAATCCAAATAAAAACTGCCACTTTTTTTGTTTGCACTTGGCAGAAGACGCCGCCGCAAAGGAGCAAACCAAATGACCTCTTCGGTGATGTCAAGTACATACTTGCTTGGGTTTATATTCAGCCCGTCTCTCTCTGCTGTGTCCTGGGCCCACCGAGCCAGAATCACTGGGAATCAAAGTAATTGGTGGTGTGAGAGGGACGCAGTCGGCCTGCAGAACCACAACTGCTGGCAGGTTCCCTCGCGTCACCCGAGAGGAGATTTGGCAAAGGGGGGGAAGTGTAAACACGCCACGGTCTTGAACTCTTTCACCCCAGACCTCTGACCCACATCCAAGCAGGACACAGGTGAATCCATGAAGGCAAAAGTTTTTGCATAAAACGCCCAAGAAAAAAAAATATAATATATATTTTATCTGTGTTGGCCCTGCGATGAGGTGGCGACTTGTCCAGGGTGTACCCCGCCTTCCGCCCGATTGTAGCTGAGATAGGCGCCAGCGCCCCCGCGACCCCGAACGGGAATAAGCGGCAGAAAATGGATGGATGGATATATTTATATTTATAATAATCAACAACCACACACCAGTTGGCAGGGTTTGGACAACCGTAATCACAAATGTGAAATCATCTTGGAAATAATTTTCCCCTAAACTGGCAGTGCTCTCTCTACTTCTGTAAACTAAAAAACAGCCAAATAATATTTTATTACGGTCCTACCATATATATATATATATATATATATACATACATACACATATATATACATGTATACATATATACATGCATACACACATATACACATGTATATATATATATATTTATATATATATATATACATATATATATATATATATATATATATATATATATAAACATATCAATACAAACATACAAATATATATACATATACACATATATACACACATACATACACATATATATATATATATACACACACATATATATATATATATATATATATATACATACACATATACATATATACATATATATATACATATATACATACACACACGTTTATATATATACACATACATATTTATATATATACATATATATATACAAACACATATATATAAGTATAAACATACACATATATATATACACATACATATATATATATATATATATATACACATACACATATATATAAATATGTATATACATATATATACATATATACATACACACATATATATAAATATGTATATACATATATATACATATATACATACACACATATATAAACATACATATTTATCTATACATATACATATATACGTATATATATATATATATATATATATATATATAATATATATATATATATATATATATATATATATATATATATATATAGACACATCATGTGTTGTCGTTATTATGACATTTATATAAGACTTTTAAAATAATTTTGATAGTAGGCTATTATAGCTAATATAGACACGTACATCATGTTTTGTAGTCATTATAACACTTGTATAATACTTTTAAAGTCATTTTGATAGTAGGCTAATATAGACACATCATGTGTTGTCTTCATTATAACACTTATATAAGACTTTTAAAGTCATTTTGATAGTAGGCTATTATAGCTAATATAGACACTTACATCATGTGTTGTCTTCATTATAACACTTATATAAGACTTTTAAAGTCATTTCGATAGTAGGCTAAAACAGCTAATAAACAACACATCTCTTTCTAATTTGTGCAAATTTCCGGTATGACTGACCTAATAATATGTTCAGAGAGCAGAAGCGCTACCACCGTGACGTCACTCTCCGAAAATAGCCGAACGTGTTCAAAGTGCATCGACGTCCAGTATCGTTTATAAAACGGCGAAAACGCGGCGAAGGTATAATGATTATCGGTCCGTAGCTGTCGTGGGTGTGTTTAAGAGGATGATGTCACCAGCGTCCAGCGATGACGGCGGTGCTCGCTGTGGCCAACAGACCCACCCTGGCGGTGTTATTGCAGGCTGAGCCCCATGATGACAAGTCTGTGATCCACTCGGAGAGGAGCTAGCATGGCAGACTGGAGCAGACACAAAGTTCTCATCAGTGCACCGCCTCTCTCTGCAGCTGCACTTATGTTGAGTGTCTGTTTATATTTGGCCTTCAGGAGCGTGTGCACACACACAATAAGTGTTTATGCATTTTGGTGTGTGAAGCAGTTTGATGTGTTGACAGTTGTACGCACATTGTCCGACATGCATTCATCTTCCTCATCCAAGTCCAGCAGAGGAAGACTCCGGACTTTCTAGCAAACTCCAGAGTCATGCATCTGGAACTGGAACACTGTGGAGTTCATCACGTCCTCCTTCTGCTGAATTAAACACAACATCAAGAGGATCACCTCCCACATTGTCGGGGGGAGACAAAGGATGAAAAACTGGTGACTGCCTTCGTTTTGTGTGAAAGATGCAGTTTCCCAAAACTTGGAAGTCCTTCTAGTCAGTGGAAAAGTCTCTTTGTTTGCTTAGGCAAAGCAATTACAATGTAATAAAGGTCTCAAATAGAGGGTCTGATTATGCAAAACCAACTTTTCTCACCTCTGGTACTTTAAAAGTCTTATATGAGTGTTATAATGAAGGCAACACATGATGTAAGTGTCTATATTAGTTATATTAGCCTATTATCAAAATGCCTTTAAAAGTCTTATATAAGTGTTATAATGAAGACAACACACTATGTAAGTGTCTATATTAGCCTACTATCAAAATGACTTTAAAAGTCCTATATGAGTGTTATAATGAAGACAACACATGATGTAAGTGTCTATATTAGTTATATTAGCCTACTATCAAAATGACTTTAAATGTCTTATATAAGTGTTATACTGAAGGCAGCACATGATGTAAGTGTCTATATTAGCCTACTATTAAAATAACATTACAAGTCTTATATAAGTGTTATATTGAAGGCAACACATGATGTAAGTGTCTATATTAGCCTACTATCAAAATGACTTTAAAAGTCTTATATAAGTGTTATAATGAAGGCAACACATGATGTAAGTGTCTATATTAGCCTACTATCAAAATTACTTTAAAGGCCTTATAAAAGTCTTATAATGAAGACAACACATGATGTGTCTATTTTAGCCTACTATCAAATTACTTTAAAAGTTTTATATAGGTGTTATAATGAAGGCAACACATGATGTAAGTGTCTATATTAGCCTACTATCAAAATGACTTTAAAAGTCTTATATAAGTGTTATAATGAAGGCAACACATGATGTGTCTATATTAGCCTACTATCAAAATGACTTTAAAGTCTTATATAAATGTTATAATGAAGGCAACACATGATGTAAGTGTCTATATTAGCCTACTATCAAAATGACTTTAAAAGCCTTATATAAGTCTCATAATGAAGACAACACATGATGTAAGTGTCTATATTAGCCTACTATCAAAATTACTTTAAAAGTCTTATATAAGTGTTATAGTGAAGGCAACACATGATGTAAGTGTCTATATTAGCCTACTATCAAAATGACTTTAAAAGTCTTATATAAGTGTTATAATGAAGGCAACACATGATGTAAGTGTCTATATTAGCCTACTATCAAAATGACTTTAAAAGTCTTATATAAGTGTTATAATGAAGGCAACACATGATGTAAGTGTCTATATTAGCCTACTATCAAAATGACTTTAAAAGTCTTATATAAGTGTTATAATGAAGGCAACACATGATGTAAGTGTCTATATTAGCCTACTATCAAAATGACTTTAAAAGTCTTATATAAGTGTTATAATGAAAGGAAACACATGATGTAAGTGTCTATATTAGCCTACTATTAAAATAATATTAAAAGTCTTATATAAGTCTTATAATGAAGACAACACATGATGTGTCTATATTAGCCTACTATCAAAATGACTTTAAAAGCCTTATATAAGTGTTATAATGAAGGCAACACATGATGTAAGTGTCTATATTAGCCTACTATCAAAATGACTTTAAAAGTCTTATATAAGTGTTATAATGAAGGCAACACATGATGTAAGTGTCTATATTAGCCTACTATTAAAATAACATTAAAAGTCTTATATAAGTCTTATAATGAAGACAACACATGATGTGTCTATATTAGCCTACTATCAAAATGACTTTAAAAGTCTTATAAAAGTCTTATAATGAAGACAACACATGATGTGTCTATATTAGCCTACTATCAAAATGACTTTAAAAGCCTTATATAAGTGTTATAATGAAGGCAACACATGATGTAAGTGTCTATATTAGCCTACTATTAAAATAACATTAAAAGTCTTATATAAGTGTTATAATGAAGGCAACACATCATGTAAGTGTCTATATTAGCCTACTATCAAAATGACTTTAAAAGTCTTATATAAGTGTTATAATGAAAGGAAACACATGATGTAAGTGTCTATATTAGCCTACTATTAAAATAACATTAAAAGTCTTATATAAGTCTTATAATGAAGACAACACACTATGTAAGTGTCTATATTAGCCTACTATCAAAATGACTTTAAAAGTCTTATATAAGTGTTATAATGAAGGCAACACATGATGTGTCTATATAAGCCTACTATCAAAATGCCTTTGTAAGTCTTATAGAAGTGTTATAATGAAGGCAACACATGATGTAAGTGTCTATATTAGCCTACTATCAAAATGACTTCAAAAGTCTTATATAAGTGTTATAATGAAGGCAACACATAATGTAAGTGTCTATATTAGCCTACTATCAAAATTACTTTAAAGGCCTTATAAAAGTCTTATAATGAAGACAACACATGATGTGTCTATATTAGCCTACTATCAAAATGACTTTAAAAGTTTTATATAAGTGTTATAATGAAGGCAACACATGATGTGTCTGTATTAGCCTACTATCAAAATTACTTAAAAGTTTTATATAAGTCTTATAATGAAGACAACACATGATGTAAGTGTCTATATTAGCCTACTATCAAAATTACTTTAAAGGCCTTATAAAAGTCTTATAGTGAAGACAACACATGATGTAAGTGTCTATATTAGCTTACCATCAAAATGACTTTAAAAGTCTTATATAAGTGTTATAATGAAGGCAACACATGATGTGTCTATATTAGCCTACTATCAAAATGACTTTAAAAGTCTTATATAAGTGTTATAGTGAAGACAACACATAATGTAAGTGTCTATATTACCTACTATCAAAATTACTTTAAAGGTCTTATATAAGTGTTATAATGAAGGCAACACATAATGTAAGTGTCTATATTAGCCTACTATCAAAATGACTTTATAAGTCTTATAGAAGTGTTATAATGAAGGCAACACATGATGTAAGTGTCTATATTAGCCTACTATCAAAATTACACTAAAGGCCTTATAAAAGTCTTATAATGAAGACAACACATGATGTAAGTGTCTATATTAGCCTACTATCAAAATTACTTTAAAGGCCTTATAAAAGTCTTATAGTGAAGACAACACATGATGTAAGTGTCTATATTAGCTTACCATCAAAATGACTTTAAAAGTCTTATATAAGTGTTATAATGAAGGCAACACATGATGTGTCTATATTAGCCTACTATCAAAATGACTTTAAAAGTCTTATATAAGTGTTATAGTGAAGACAACACATAATGTAAGTGTCTATATTACCTACTATCAAAATTACTTTAAAAGTCTTATATAAGTGTTATAATGAACACAACACAACACATGATGTAAGTGTCTATATTAGCTTACCATCAAAATGACTTTAAAAGTCTTATATAAGTGTTATAATGAAGGCAACACATGATGTAAGTGTCTATATTAGCCTACTATCAAAATGCGCATGTCTAGAATTTTTCGCCGGGTCAAACTCGTCACTTCACCTGTCATCATTTTCAAAATGGAGGAGGCTGATTTCAATCATTTGAAATCGCATAAAGGGAAGAAGATTAAGAACTATTCAGTAGGATTTAAGGTCCAGGCTATTGAATATGCTAAAAAGAACAGTAAGCAGCTATGTTTTATTTATATACCGTAGCTGCGTGTGTCGAATATGAGTCATTGAATGACTCCCGCCTCCTGGTGGTAGAGGGCGCTAGTGATCCTTCTTGCGACTACTCGGCCGCAGAAGAAGTGACAACAAGCAGCGATCGTTTATTTTTTTCTCTCGCTTGCACTTTTAACATGGAGGATTACATATCTAAAATAAAACAGTTTTCTAAACTGGACTTTCAATCGAGGCAGGAGGTAATAAAGGAAGATCTCCATCGAGACGGAGAGACTTTTAAAACTGAAGAAAGATAAGGAAGACTTCTATAAACAAGTTATCGATGCTTTTGATCAGAAGGAGCTGCGCCTGGAATTCATTTAAAAGTAAAGGTAAGAACATAACGTGTTTTTTTTATTAAATGTGCTTTTCATGATGGTATCCTTACATCACACTCAAATTTTTTTGTGCAGGCCTAAATTTACCGCATGCCTTTGGGAAACGCCGGAGTGAGAAGAGGTTTTAAATTAATTAGCGCCCCGGCGGCAATTCAAGGAAATACAGTAAATGTTTGATGAGTTTCTCAGTCTTTTTTGCCACTTGTGCAAGCTTTTTTGAAACATGTTGCAGGCATCACATTCCAAATGAGCTAATATTTGCAAAAAATAACAAAGTTTTCCAGTTCGAACGTTAAAGTATCTTGTCTTTGCAGTCTATTCAATTGAAAATAGCTTGCAAAGGCTTTCAAATCATTGTGTTCTGTTATTATTTACCATTTACACCAAGTGCCAAGTGGAGGTTTTTGGGGTTTTTACAAAACACGTTTCCATTTGAGTTGGGAAATTGTGTTAGATGTAAATAAAAACAGAATACATAAATCCTTTTCAACCCATATTCAGTTGAAAGCACTACAAAGACAACATATTTGATTTTCAAACTCATAAACTTTATTTTTTTTTGCAAATAATAATTAACTTAGAATTTCATGGCTGCAACACGTGCCAAAGTAGTTGGGAAAGGGCATGTTCACCACTGTGTTACATCACCTTTTCTTTTAACAACACTCAATAAACGTTTGGGAACTGAGGAAACTAAATGTTGAAGCTTTGAAAGTGGAATTCTTTCCCATTCTTGTTTTATGTAGAGCTTCAGTCGTTAAAAAGTCCAGAGTCTCTGCTGTCGTATTTTATGCTTCATAATGCGCCACACATTTTCCATGGGAGACAGGTCTGGACTGGAGGCGGGCCAGGAAAGTACCCACACTCTGTTTTTACGAAGCCACGCTGTTGTAACACGTGCTGAACGTGGCTTGGCATTGTCTTGCTGAAATAAGCAGGGGCGTCCATTAAATAAATGGCAGCATATGTTGTTCCAAAACCTGCATGTACCTTTCAGCATTAATGGTGCTTTCACAGATGTGTAAGTTACCCATGCCTTGGGCACTAATACGACCCCATGTCATCACAGATGCTGGCTTTTGAACTTTGCGTCGATAACAGTCTGGACGGTTCGCTTCCCCTTTGGTCCACATGACACTATGTCGAATATTTCCAAAAACATTTGGAAATGTGGACTCCCCAGTCCACAGAACACTTTTCCACTTTGCATCAGTCCATCTTAGATGATCTTGGGCCCAGAGAAGCCGGCGGCGTTTCTGGATGTTGTTGATAAATGGGTTTGGCTTTGCATTGTAGAGTTTTAACTTGCACTTACAGATGTAGCGACAAACTGTATTTAGTGGCAGTGGTTTTCTGAAGTGTTTCTGAGCCCATGTGGTGATATCCTTTAGAGATTGATGTCAGTTTTTGATACAATGCCGTCTGCGGGATCGAAGTCATGGTCATTCAATGTTGGTTTCCGGCCAGGCTGCTTACGTGGAGTGATTTTTCCAGATTCTCTGAACCTTTTGATGATATTATGGAGCGTAGATGTTGAAATCCCTAAATTTCTCGCAATTGCACTTTGAGAAACGTTGTTCTTAAACTGTTTGACTATTTGCTCACGCAGTTGTGGACAAAGGGGTGTACCTCGCCCCATCCTTTCTTGTGAAAGACTGAGCATTTTTGGGAAGTGTTTTTATACCCAATCATGGCACCTACCTGTTCCCGATTAGCCTGCACACCTGTGGGATGTTCCATATAAGTGTTTGATGAGCATTCCTCAACTTTATCAGTATGTATTGCCACCCTTGCTGGCATCAAATCCCAAAATTAATGATTATTTGCAACAACAAAACATCAAATATGTTGTCTTTGTAGCATATTCAACTGAATATGGGTTGAAAAGGATTTGCAAATCATTGTATTCTGTTTATATTTACATCGAACACAATTTCCCAACTCATACGGAAACGGGGTTTTTAGTTGGGTCAGGATATCGATAGGCGGGTGCAGTTTCCAGAAGTTGTACAATCCACTGGTGGTCCCTTGGCTGTCAGGCAGATTTGTCACCGTTGCAACATTTTCAGGATTTATTAACCAGAAATGACCTCGAAGGTCTCCACCTTGCTACAGCAATCTGTTTCTTGTTGCCCCCCCCCCCCCCGGGTCGCTCATAAATAACTCGTCCTCGCTACCGTGACCGAACGCCACTTGCCGAGAAGTAGACACAGGTGGATTGTTGTTTGTGAGCGGGTCTCGCTCGGACCGATTTGTTTTCCCGGTTCTACTCAATACTGTTGAAGAGAAAACCAACGAGGCAAGTAAAAACCCAAGTGGAGCCAATTTCTAGCGGAACAGAAGAGAGATGATTACTCATCTTGTCAGCCAATGGAAAAATGGTAGTCACCTGTGCTTGTATGAAGGTTTTTGTGTAACCGTCAATCAATCAATCAATCAATGTTTATTTATATAGCCCCAAATCACAAATGTCTCAAAGGACTGCACAAATCATTACGACTACAACATCCTCGGAAGAACCCACAAAAGGGCAAGGAAAACTCACACTTAGTGGGCAGGGAGAATTCACACCCAGTGGGACGCCAGTGACAATGCTGACTATGAGAAACCTTGGAGAGGACCTCAGATGTGGGCAACCCCCCCCCCCCTCTAGGGGACCGAAAGCAATGGATGTCGAGCGGGTCTAACATGATACTGTGAAAGTTCAATCCATAGTGGCTCCAACACAGCCGCAAGAGTTCAGTTCAAGCGGATCCAAGACAGCAGCGAGAGTCCCGTCCACAGGAAACCATCTCAAGCGGAGGCGGATCAGCAGCGTAGAGATGTCCCCAACCGATACACAGGCGAGCGGTCCATCCTGGGTCCCGACGAGCGGTCCATCCTGGGTCTCGACTCTGGACAGCCAGTACTTTATCCATGGTCATCGGACCGGACCCCCTCCACAAGGGAGGGGGGGGCATAGGAGAAAAAAAAAAAGCGGCAGATCAACTGGTCTAAAAAGGAGGTCTATTTAAAGGCTAGAGTATACAGATGAGTTTTAAGGTGAGACTTAAATGCTTCTACTGAGGTAGCATCTCGAACTGTTACCGGGAGGGCATTCCAGAGTACTGGAACCAAAGAAGGATCAGTTTGATCCAGGACCGGATCAAGGGGTTTTGGCTTCGGACTCTCAATTCATGAGTTTGATATGAATAGAATATCAACCGTCATCATCAGCGGTCAATCCATACCTCAGTCGATCGAGAGGTTTTGGCATCTAATCTGCATGCCTCCTGAACAGCTCACGGAGTATGGGGACCCCGTGGTAGACCAAGGACACGATGTAGGGGTTATGCCTGGCAGATAGCCCAGGGGTGTTCCTCCGGTTGTAAGAGACTGCTGCTCCCGCGACCCGGACAAGCCAAAAAAGATACATGGGTAGACACTAGGTTTTTGCACCATCCTGTTAATCCATGACAGAAAATAACTTCAAAAATAGAACCGTAAACTTGGATGGCTCGGCTTGGTCGTGGTTCCCCCTGGACGCCTCGCAGGTGAGGTTTTCCGGGAATACCCAGGAGGTCCCTGGGGTTTGTATTTTTACCCTTTTCCTTTGACAATTCTCAGTGTGACTGAAGCATTAAGGACTGCAGTCCTCTCTCTTTCGAACTGATCAGATGCCTTCTTCACTCAAGGGAGGGATATGGCAAAAACTAACTTAGACCCATTGTAAAACACGCTTGAGGGACTCTGTCTCTCAGCTAGCCAAGGAACACCTCAATGTTTCTCCGGAGGAACTGGAAGTGGCGTCTGGAGACCAGGACCACTGGGTTTTCCCATAAGGTGCTGCCCCCGTGACCCAACGAAGCGGAAACAAATGAATGGATGGATGGATCCTAGTGGGGCATTGGAGTAAGTTTCTCTCAATAAGTGAATTCACATATATCTGAAACACTTAAAGTCCACAGCCTGCTCTCAGGACCACGGCGACTCTGTTCCAATTGGTCCGGGGTCGAGGGTCAGCTGTTTTTCCTTCTACATTTCTCTTCCTTGTAGTATTGGGCCGGTCGTCGTCTGTTGTGGTGAATGCTAGACTTGCTAAAAACTTCCACCTTGAGACCCAGCTTGTACAAAACCCAAAACCAGTGCCTTCTTCACTCAAGGGAGGGAGATGGCAAAAACTAACTTAGACCCATTGTAAAACACGCTTGAGGGACTATGTCTCTCAGCTAGCCAAGGAACACCTCAATGTTTCTCCGGAGGAACTGGAAGTGGCGTCTGGAGACCAGGACCACTGGGTTTTCCCATAGAGTGCTGCCCCCGCGACCCAACGAAGCGGAAAAAAATGAATCGTAGTGGGGAATTAGAGTAAGTTTCTCTCAATAAGTGAATTCACATATCTCTGAAACACTTAAAGTCCACAGCTTGCTCTCAGGACCACGGCGACTCTGTTCCAATCGGTCCGGAGTCGAGGGTCGGCTGTTTTTCCTTCTACATTTCTCTTCCTTGTAGTATTGGGCCGGTCGTCGTCTGTTGTGGTCAATGCCAGACTTGTTCAAATCTTCCACCTTGAGACCCAGCTTGTACAAAACCCAAAACCAGTGCCTTCTTCACTCAAGGGAGGGATATGGCAAAAACTAACTTAGATAAAAATCGCTTGAGGGACTATGTCTCTCAGCTAGCCAAGGAACACCTCAATGTTTCTCCGGAGGAACTGGAAGTGGAGTCTGGAGACCAGGAACACTGGGTTTTCCCATAGAGTGCTGCCCCCGTGACCCAACGAAGCGGAAAAAAATGAATGGATGAATGGATCCTAGTGGGGCATTAGAGTAAGTTTCTCTCAATAACTGAATTCACATATCTCTGAAACACTTAAAGTCCACAGCTTGCTCTCAGGACCACGGCGACTCTGTTCCAATTGGTCCGGGGTCGAGGGTCAGCTGTTTTTCCTTCTACATTTCTCTTCCTTGTAGTATTGGGCCGGTCGTCGTCTGTTGTGGTCAATGCCAGACTTGTTAAAAATCTTCCACCTTGAGACCCAGCTTGTACAAAACCCAAAACCAGTGCCTTCTTCACTCAAGGGAGGGATATAGCAAAAACTAACTTAGACCCATTGTAAAAAACGCTTGAGGGACTATGTCTCTCAGCTGGCCAAGGAACACCTCAATGTTTCTCCGGAGGAACTGGAAGTGGCGTCTGGAGACCAGGACCACTGGGTTTTCCCATAGAGTGCTGCCCCCGCGACCCAAAGAAGCAGAAAAAAATTAATGGATGGATGAATCCTAGTGGGGAATTAGAGTAAGTTTCTCTCAATAAGTGAACTCACATATCTCTGAAACACTTAAACTCCACAACCTGCTCTCAGGACCACGGCGACTCTGTTCCAATTGGTCCGGAGTCGAGGGTCGGCTGTTTTTCCTTCTACATTCCTCTTCCTTGTAGTATTGGGCCGGTCGTCGTCTGTTGTGGTCAATGCCAGACTTGTTAAAAACTTCCACCTTGATACCCAGCTTGTACAAAACCCAAAAACCAGTGCCATCTTCACTCAAGGGAGGGATATGGCAAAAACTAACTTAGATAAACAACGCTTGAGGGACTATGTCTCTCAGCTGGCCAAGGAACACCTCAATGTTTCTCCGTAGGAACTGGAAGTGGAGTCTGGAGACCAGAACCACTGGGTTTTCCCATAAGGTGCTGCCCCCGCGACCCAACGAAGCGGAAAAAAATGAATGGATGGATGGATCCTAGTGGGCCTTTGGAGTAACTTTCTCTCAATAAGTGAATTCACATATATCTGAAACACTTAAAGTCCCCAGCCTGCTCTCAGGACCACGGCTACTCTGTTCCAATTGGTCTGGGGTCGAGGGTCGGCTGTTTTTCCTTCTACATTTCTCTTCCTTGTAGTATTGGGCCGGTCGTCGTCTGTTGTGGTCAATGCCAGACTTGTTAAAAACTTCCACCTTGAGACCCAGCTTGTACAAAACCCAAAAACCAGTGCCTTCTTCACTCAAGGGAGGGATATGGCAAAAAATAACTTAGATAAAAAACGCTTGAGGGACTATGTCTCTCAGCTAGCCAAGGAAAACCTCAATGTTTCTCCGGAGGAACTGGAAGTGGCGTCTGGAGACCAGGACCACTGGGTTTTCCCATAAGGTGCTGCCCCCGCGACCCAACGAAGCGGAAAAAAATGAATGGATGGATGGATCCTAGTGGGGCATTAGAGTAACTTTCTCTCAATAAGTGAATTCACATATATCTGAAACACTTAAAGTCCCCAGCCTGCTCTCAGGACCACGGCTACTCTGTTCCAATTGGTCTGGGGTCGAGGGTCGGCTGTTTTTCCTTCTACATTTCTCTTCCTTGTAGTATTGTGGTCAATGCCAGACTTGTTCAAAACTTCCACCTTGAGACCCAGCTTGTACAAAACCCAAAAACCAGTGCCTTCTTCACTCAAGGGAGGGATATGGCAAAAACTAACTTAGACCCATTGTAAAACACGCTTGAGGGACTCTGTCTCTCAGCTGGCCAAGGAACACCTCAATGTTTCTCCGGAGGAACTGGAAGTGGAGTCTGGACACCAGGACCACTGGGTTTTCCCATAGAGTGCTGCCCCCCGCGACCCAACGAAGCGGAAAAAACTGAATGGATGGATGGATCCTAGTGGGGCATTAGAGTAAGTTTCTCTCAATAAGTGAATTCACATATCTCTGAAACACTTAAAGTCCACAACTTGCTCTCAGGACTACGGCGACTCTGTTCCAATTGGTCCGGGGTTGAGGGTCAGCTGTTTTTCCTTCTACATTTCTCTTCCTTGTAGTATTGGGCCGGTCGTCGTCTGTTGTGGTCAATGCCAGACTTGTTAAAAACTTCCACCTTGAGACCCAGCTTGTACAAAACCCAAAAACCAGTGCCTTCTTCACTCAAAGGAGGGATATGGCAAAAAATAACTTAGATAAAAAACGCTTGAGGGACTATGTCTCTCAGCTAGCCAAGGAACACCTCAATGTTTCTCCGGAGGAACTGGAAGTGGCGTCTGGAGACCAGGACCACTGGGTTTTCCCATAGAGTGCTGCCCCCGCGACCCAACGAAGCGGAAAAAAATGAATCGTAGTGGGGAATTAGAGTAAGTTTCTCTCAATAAGTGAATTCACATATCTCTGAAACACTTAAAGTCCACAGCTTGCTCTCAGGACCACGGCGACTCTGTTCCAATCGGTCCGGAGTCGAGGGTCGGCTGTTTTTCCTTCTACATTCCTCTTCCTTGTAGTATTGGGCCGGTCGTCGTCTGTTGTGGTCAATGCCAGACTTGTTAAAATCTTCCACCTTGAGACCCAGCTTGTACAAAACCCAAAACCAGTGCCTTCTTCACTCAAGGGAGGGATATGGCAAAAACTAACTTAGATAAAAAACGCTTGAGGGACTATGTCTCTCAGCTAGCCAAGGAACACCTCAATGTTTCTCCGGAGGAACTGGAAGTGGCGTCTGGAGACCAGGACCACTGGGTTTTCCCATAAGGTGCTGCCCCCGCGACCCAACGAAGCGGAAAAAAATGAATGGATGGATGGATCCTAGTGGGCCTTTGGAGTAACTTTCTCTCAATAAGTGAATTCACATATATCTGAAACACTTAAAGTCCCCAGCCTGCTCTCAGGACCACGGCTACTCTGTTCCAATTGGTCTGGGGTCGAGGGTCGGCTGTTTTTCCTTCTACATTTCTCTTCCTTGTAGTATTGTGGTCAATGCCAGACTTGTTCAAAACTTCCACCTTGAGACCCAGCTTGTACAAAACCCAAAAACCAGTGCCTTCTTCACTCAAGGGAGGGATATGGCAAAAACTAACTTAGACCCATTGTAAAACACGCTTGAGGGACTATGTCTCTCAGCTGGCCAAGGAACACCTCAATGTTTCTCCGGAGGAACTGGAAGTGGAGTCTGGAGACCAGGACCACTGGGTTTTCCCATAGAGTGCTGCCCCCCGCGACCCAACGAAGCGGAAAAAACTGAATGGATGGATGGATCCTAGTGGGGCATTAGAGTAAGTTTCTCTCAATAAGTGAATTCACATATCTCTGAAACACTTAAAGTCCACAGCCGGCTCTCAGGACCACGGCGACTCTGTTCCAATTGGTCCGGGGTCGAGGGTCGGCTGTTTTTCCTTCTACGTTTCTCTTCCCTACAGTATTAGGCCGGTCGTCGCCTGTTGTGGTCAACTTATTTGGAACATCCCACAGGTGAGCAGGCTAATTGGGAACAGTTGGGCGCCATTATTGGGTATAAAAGCAGCTTCCATGAATTGCTCAGTCATTCAAGAACAAGGACGGGGCGAGGGTCACCATTTTGTCAACAAATGCGTTGTGACGTCTCGGTGGAATTGTGGTGACGAGTTCTCTCGTGGGTGGAGAGAAGATGGAACACAGCATGAGGGTAAGAACAATGATTTATTTCTACTAACTAAAACAGACTAAGAACCAAAAACACTTGCTCGAAGGCACTAACAAACAAAACAGAAAGCACTAGCAAGAGCTGGGGACAAACAACTGAAATAGCATGGAAGCTAATGTACACGAAGGTAGTTACCACAAGTCTGGAAAGAGCGACGTCAACTGTGGCGTGAAGCAAACAAGAGTCCGAGAAAGAATGTCAAACAAATGCGGTCTTAAATAGGGCGATAACTAATCAAGGGCAGGTGCGCGAGATCAAAGGACAGACAGGTGACACTACATGGGTAACTATGACTAAGGAACAAAACCAGGAAGTGCCACAAAGAACTGAGGAAGACAAATACTAGACAGAATGTGATAACAAACAGAACCAAAACCAGAATATGCCATGATCCAAGACGTGGATCATGACATGCGTGAGCAAATTGTCCGACAGTTTGAGAACCACATTTCTCAACCAGCTATTGCACGGAATTTAGGGATTTCACCATCTACGGTCCGTAATTTCATGAAAAGGTTCAGACAATCTGGAGAAATAACGGCAAGTAAGCAATGATATTACGGACCTTTAATCCCTCAGGTGGTACTGCATTAAAAAAAAAAGTGTGTAAAGGATATCACCACATGGGCTCAGGAACACTTCAGAAACCCACTGTCAGTAACGACAGTTGCTCGCTACCTCTGTAACTGCAAGTTAAAACTCTAGTATGCAAAGCGAAAGCCATTTATCAACAACACCCAGAAATGCTGCCGGCTTCACTGGGCCCGAGCTCATCTAAGATGGACTGATGCAAAGTGGAAAAGCGTTCTGTGGTCTGACGAGTCCACATTTCAAATTGTTTTTGGAATTGTTGTGTCCTCCAGAACAAAGAGGAAAAGAACAATCTGGATTGTGGCCAAAGGAGTGGCCAAAACAAAACTATTTCTGTCCGTTTTATCTGGAAGTTGACGACTATCTTTAAATACCGTTTGTCCTCGGCCTTTTTTTGTTGCATTCAGTGCTCAGAGGAACATCATCAAAAGAGCTTTAAGAAGTGGAAAAATGAAATGAGCGTTCTTAAAAATTGCCGGTTGAAGCTGAAGGTATAATTACATGCCGCTCATAATTTACAGTCACATTAGTACATACTTGCCAACCTTGAGACCTCCGATTTTGGGAGGTCAAAGTTTGGGGGGGTGCATGGCGTGGTTGGGGGCGTGGTTAAGAGGGGAGGAGTATATTTATATGAAATACTTGAAGTCAAGTATTTCATTTATATATATATATTATATAAAAAATACTTGAATTTCAGTGTTCATTTATTTACACTTATACACACACATTACACTCATCTACTCATAGTCGAGTTTAGGGTTGAAATGTCCATCCTTGTTCTATTTTCTGTCACTATTTTTCCAACCATATGCATGTACAACAGACGGCAGTATCGTCCTGTTTAAGAGTGTCACAACATTGCTGTGTACGGCAGACGAACTGCTTTAAGGTAGACGAAAACGTGACTGCTGTCAATCAATCAATCAATGTTTATTTATATAGCCCCAAATCACAAATGTCTCAAAGGACTGCACAAATCATTACGACTACAACATCCTCGGAAGAACCCACAAAAGGGCAAGGAAAACTCACACCCAGTGGGCAGGGAGAATTCACATTCAGTGGGACGCCAGCGACAATGCTGACTATGAGAAACCTTGGAGAGGACCTCAGATGTGGGCAACCCCCCCCCTCTAGGGGACCGAAAGCAATGGATGTCGAGCGGGTCCAACATGATACTGCGAAAGTTCAATCCACAGTGGCTCCAAGACAGCAGCGAGAGTCCCGTCCACAGGAAACCATCTCGAGCGGATCAGCAGCGTAGAGATGTCCCCAACCGATACAGGCGAGCGGTCCATCCTGGGTCCCGACGAGCGGTCCATCCTGGGTCTCGACTCTGGACAGCCAGTACTTCATCCATGGTCATCGGACCGGACCCCCTCCACAAGGGAGGGGGGGACATAGGAGAAAGAAAAGAAGCGGCAGATCAACTGGTCTAAAAAGGAGGTCTATTTAAAGGCTAGAGTATACAGATGAGTTTTAAGGTGAGACTTAAATGCTTCTACTGAGGAAGCATCTCGAACTGTTACCGGGAGGGCATTCCAGAGTACTGGAGCCCGAACGGAAAACGCTCTATAGCCCGCAGACTTTTTTTGAGCTCTAGGAATCACTAATAAGCCGGAGTCTTTTGAACGCAGATTTCTTGCCGGGACATACGGTACAATACAATCGGCAAGATAGGCTGGAGCTAGACCGTGTAGTATTTTATACGTAAGTAGTAAAACCTTAAAGTCACATCTTAAGTGCACAGGAAGCCAGTGCAGGTGAGCCAGTACAGGCGTAATATGATCAAACTTTCTTGTTCTTGTCAAAAGTCTAGCAGCCGCATTTTGTACCAACTGTAATCTTTTAATGCTAGACATTGGGAGACCCGAAAATAATACGTTACAGTAATCGAGACGAGACGTAACA
Organism: Nerophis ophidion; assembly: GCF_033978795.1. NCBI lineage: Eukaryota > Metazoa > Chordata > Actinopteri > Syngnathiformes > Syngnathidae > Nerophis > Nerophis ophidion. The sequence goes on along the minus strand of NC_084625.1, from coordinate 50,269,553 downwards.
AACGCATGGATAATGATCTCGGCGTCTTTAGTGGACAAAATGGAGCGAATTTTAGCGATATTACGGAGATGAAAGAAGGCCGTTTTAGTAACGCTTTTAATGTGTGACTCAAAGGAGAGAGTTGGGTCGAAGATAATACCCAGATTTTTTACAGAGTCACCTTGTTTTATTATTTGGTTGTCAAATGTTAAAGTTGTATTATTAAATAGAGGTCGGTGTCTAGCAGGACCGATAATCAGCATTTCCGTTTTTTTGGCATTAAGTTGCAAAAAGTTAGCGGACATCCATTGTTTAATTTCATTAAGACACGCTTCCAACTGACTACAGTCCGGCGTGTTGGTCAGCTTTAGGGGCATGTAAAGTTGGGTGTCATCAGCATAACAGTGAAAGCTAATACCGTATTTGCGTATGACGTCACCTAGCGGCAGCATGTAGATGTTGTTGTGTGTTGTTACCACGCTGGGAGGACGTCAATGAAACTGCCTAACAATAAACCCACATAAGAAACTAAGAACTCGCCCTCGATCATTCTATATTTATAACGTCATTGGGCAGACACGCCGTTTATATTGTGGGTAAGCGGACGTGAAAACAGGCTGTCCTCACTCAGGTCCGCATGGAGCTGGAGGGGGCGTGGCCTCCAGCCCCGCCAGAATTTCGGGAGGAAATTAGGCCCGGGAGGTTTTTGGGAGAGTCGCTGAATTTCGGGAGTCTCCCGGAAAATCCGGGAGAGTTGGCAAGTATGCATGAATATTAAACGAAGCAGGATTATGCCAGAGGGCACACGGCCCCACCAGAGTCCCCTTATCCAGCACACCCTTGGAACTGGAGGTGCTCTGTTTCATGAACCACCACTGAACTTGTTGAACACGTTAGACAAATATGCCGTCTGGAAACCTCAGAAACGGTGTTCTTCCGCCGCAGCCTCGACTTCTGTATCCGCCCCCACCCCCACCTCCAAGCCCCTCTCCAGCCCCTTCCCATCCCCTCCGCCCAGTCCCCACAAGTCCTTCATCCTCTGCCAACTGGCGGCCTGACGTTTTCCAAGACCGCGAGGACGGAGAGGTCGACGCACACAAAGAGAGGAGGGGGTCTGACATGACTTACGAGACGCTGAGTTTTTTGGTTTTTGTTTTGTTATTTCTCCCGGCTATTCTAAACATCAGAAGATAATCGCTCAGTGGTCATCTTTCCGTCCCCATTCTTCCCAAGCCAATGAGATGTTTTGTTTTGGTCATGTTCGGTTTAGTTTTTTTGGACAATCAGTTCCTGTTTTCGCACTTCCTGGTTTGTTTTGTTACCATAGCAACTCAGTTTTCACCCTCTCTTCATGTCACGCCCCTGTTTGCACTAATCATGTCCATTATTTAAACCTGGAGTTGCCAGGTGGTCAGCCTGGCGACTTTACCTACACTTCCTTCATGCCATGCCATGCCTGTTTAATCATTCCGTCCAGTTTCCCTCCTGCCCATGCCACGTAAGTTTTAGTTTTTTTTATGTCACAGTTATTGCGTTTTGTGTTTTGTCCATCATGCCATAGTGCTAGTTTTTGTTTTCATAGTCAAGTTTGTTCTCCGCCATTGTGCGCTCCTTTTCTTTGCCTTTTTTTAGTAGTTACAGTGTTAAAAATAAAACGATGTACTTACATTCACGTCTTGTCCGTGCCAACTTTCCTTTGCCCCGGAAAAACAATCCAGGCCCAAGTCCTAGTTGGACACCAACAAAACGAGGACCTCGTTTCTGATAATGTCTTTATTCCTACTAGTGGTCTCCTACCCTGAGGTGTGGCGATATTATTCTCTGCATTTGACCCATCACCCGTAATTGAGGGGAGCAGTGAGCAGCAGCGGTGGCCACGCTTGGGACTCATTTTTGTTGATTTAACCCCTAAGTCAAACCCGTGATGCCGAGTTTCTAGCAGGGAGATAATGGCTCCCATTTGTGTAGTCTTTGGTATGACTCGACCAGGATTTGAAATCACAACGTACATATTTTATATAGCGCTTTTTCTCTAGTGACTCAAAGCGCTTTACATAGTGAAACCCAATACCTAAGTTACATTCAAACCAGTGTGGGTGGCACTGGGAGCAGGTGGGTAAAGTGTCTTGCCCAAGGACACAACGGCAGTGACTAGGATGGCAGAAGCGGGAATCGAACCTGCAACCCTCAAGTTGCTGGCACGGCCGCTCTACCGACCGAGCTAAACCGCCCCAGGGCAGACACTCTAACCACTAAGCCACTGAGCAGTAAATGAACAATTCCCAATAAGGTAAGTGTTAGGGGTGTAACAATTTGTTCTAACGACGATTCGATTGAATTCGATATTTGTGGTTGTCGAAAGGATTCGGTAGATATCTAATTTTCTTCGAACGATACAGTCCGAAACGGTTCAGTGAGTTGAAATCGTTTCAGTCAACTTTTTTGCCAGTTTGACTTTGAATAAAATACTGGATACTGGACACTGCAAGTGAAGTTTCCTATCTATCCATCCATCCATCCATTCATCCATCTTCTTCCAGACTTCCCTCTACCCAGTCACTTGGTCCAGTTCCTGCCGGGGGATCTCGAGGCGTTCCCAGGCCAGCCGGGAGACATAGTCTTCCCAACGTGTCCTGGGTCTTCCCCTTGGCTTCTTGCCAACATAACGTTGAAACAACATGCTTTTTGATGACATTTAATCAATGTTGGGTTCCGACATGGATTTGACCGTTGAATTTTGGTAATTTCCCAACTAATATTCAATAACACAAATACAACGTTGAAACAACATGCTTTTTGATGACATTTAATCAATGTTGGGTTCCGACATTGATTTGACCGTTGAATTTTGGTAATTTCCCAACTAATATTCAATAACACAAATACAACGTTGAAACAACATACTTTTTGACAACGTTTAATCAACGTTGGTTTCTAACATTGATTTGACATTGAATTTTGGTCATTTCCCAACCAATATTCAATAACACACATCTAACGTTGAAACAACATGCTTTTTGATGACGTTTAATCAATATTGGGTTCTGAAATTGATTTGACCATTGAATTTTGGTCATTTCCCAACTAAATATTCAATAACACAAATACAACCTTGAAAAAAAAAATGCTTTTTGACGACGTTTAATCAATGTCAGGTTCTGACGTTGATTTGACCATTGAATTTTGGTCATTTCCCAACCGATATTTTACAACACAAATACAACGTTGAAACAACATGCTTTTTGACGACATTTAATCAATGTTGGGTTCTGACGTTGATTTGACCATTGAATTTTGATAATTTTTCAACCAATATTCTATAATACAAATATGTTGAAACAACATGCTTTTTGACGACGTTTAATCAATGTTGGGTTCTGACGTTGATTTGACCATTGAATTTTGGTCATTTCCCAACCAATATTCTACAACACAAATACAACGTTGAAGCAACATGCTTTTTGACGACATTTAATCAATGTTGGGTTCAGTTGTTGATTTGACCATTGAATTTTGGTCATTTCCCAACCAACAACGTGGATCCAACGTTGGATATCAACGTTGTCTCAATTTACAAACACAACAATTTCGCAACATCGTTTCAAAGTCAGTTTTAAAGGTCATGTAGACGTATAATCAACGTTGTATCAATGTCTTGTGCCTGTTGAGTATTCATTGGGACAGGAAGAGAAGTCAAATAAAACGAAAGGAATGTTCAGACAACTCCAAGTTGTTGACGACATAGTTTCATAGTTTTTTTGCCGACCAACATTTTTTTATTCCGGTTCCTCGTTCGCCTCGGTTCTGAGCTTCCAGTGACATGAATAATCCTTTGTCTTCCTCCGCCTCCCACCCACAGAGCACATCGACAAAGACAACCACTTTATGTGCCAGAGTTGATTTGATAAGTGGAAAACTTGAGTGATGGGATACCTTTGTGAGACGAAAGGGAAGGAATTCCCCTTTCTGGAAGCGACGGACAATTTTGACTGGAGGACTTATGTCTGATTGTGTGTGTGTGTGTGTGTGTGTGTGTGTGTGTGTGTGTGTGTGTGTTCTTGTATTTCTACTCTTCTTGACAAGGAAAAGTATCTTCCAGATGCATCGATTAGAGAATGCCTCAAACCAATCAAAGTTAGGGGTGGTCCCAAAAAGGAGGTGTTTTTAAAATTGACTGTGTGTCCCTTTTAAAAGTGCTCCCCCCCTGGTCAACATATGAAATAACAAGTATGTGTAAAAAAAATAATTAAGCACTCCCCCCTCTGGTTAACATATGAAATAACAAGTGTGTGTAAGAAATGTAAATGCTCCTCCTTTGGCCAAAATGTATTTGAAAAAAAAAATGTAATAACGAAGTAAATAAAGAAGATTAAAAATCAATGACAAACAAAAAATTCAAAAAAATTTATTAGCTTTAGTTATGTTCTGTTTTGCTTAAGACTCCAGTGTTTCCTGTTTTTGCACTTCCTTGTTTGTTTTGTTTCCATGACTACCCATTAGTTTTCACCTGTCCTGATGTCACGCACCTGTCTCACGTTTTGCACTCGCATACCTGTCACTAATCACCACAGCATTATTTAAACCTGTAGTTGCCAGATAGTCAGTCTGGCGACTTTACCTCTACTTGATGCCATGCCATGCATAGCTCGGTTGATAGAGTGGCCGTGCCAGCAACTTTAGTGTTGCAGGTTCGATTCCCGCTTCCACCATCCTAGTCACTGCCGTTGTGTCCTTGGGCAAGACACTTTACCCACCAGCTCCCAGGGCCACCCACACTGGTTTAAATGTAACTTAGATATTGGGTTTCACTATGTAAAGCGCTTTGAGTCACTAGAAAAAAGCGCTATATAAATATAATTCACTTCACTTTACCCACTGTCCATAGTTTCCCTCCTGCCCATGTCACGTACGTTTTTGGTTTTTATCTCACAGTTATCGAGTTTTGCTTTTCGTCCATAGTTCTGCCTTTGTGCTAGTTTTTGTTTTCATTAGTCACGTTTGTTCTCCGCCATTGTGCGCGCCTTTTGTTTGCTTCTTTTTTTTTGTAGTTTGTTAGTGTTAAAATAAAAGATGTCTTTACCTTCACGCCTTGTCAGCGCCAACTTTCCTCTGCCTTCCGGGAAAACACCCATCACAGCCCATGCTATGACAAAAACAGTCTTTTTCTCACAATGTGTTGACTTTTTTCTATAAAAAATGGGAAGAATTTCTCATATTTCTGTAATATTGCAATGTTTTCTCATAACGTTTTTACGTTTTGGTGTAAAATGATCTTTTACTGCAAAATGAGGACGTTTGTCGTATAAAATTCTGACTTTTATCACAATAGTGCCTTTTTTTTGTAGAATAGTGACATTTTTTGAGTAAAATTATGACTTTTGTCATAAATTTGCCAGGTAGAATTCCGATTATTATTATATTGCCAACATTTTTGTTACGTGCGGGTCACACCTTACTATGCGGTTGTTCTCCCGGGATGCAGACGGACAACTCCGGACGAAAGTGAGAGGTAGAAGATGATATATTTATCATAAATCGTAGCCAGGCTCTGTCATGAGGTTGCAACTTGTCCAGGGTGTAACCTGCCTTCCCATTGAATGCAGCTGAGAGAGCCTCCAGCACCCTCCATGACCCCAAAAGGGACAAGCGGTACGAAATGGATGGAAATCGTAGCCAAACAGGAAACAAGCAAAAGGGAAAAACGGGAAGCTATGGTAACCACTTAGCTCAGGAAGAATAAACTAGGAGTCAAGAAATACTAACGTAACTTTTGCATGAAGCAAACAATGAAGCCAGACTGAGCGTGGCCAGAAAGGTGAATAAATAGCCCCCTGATTAGTGCTCGACGGCAGGTGAGCGTGCCGACCACTAATCAGGGGCAGGTGAACCCAATTAGTACCCATAAAAACCAAAACAAACCCAGAGGTGCACAAAACAGGAACCAAGGGAGTCCAAAACTAACAGAAAATAACAAAACAAAACATGATCCAGACCACGGATCATGACAATTTAAACGTTTTCTTTTAAAATTGTGCCTTTTGTCGACTAAAATTACCACTCTTTTCATAAAATTGCAAACATTTTAAGCGTTTCTTGTAAAATTGCGACTGTTGTTGAGTGAAATTTCAACTTTCATCATAATATTGCACAATTGTTCAGTTTTTCTTGTAAAATTTTAACTTGCGTTGAGTAAAATGACGACTTATCATAATACTGCCGGTTTTTATTGTGAAATTGTGCCATTTTTCCGTGACTCATTTTTCACAAGCTTTTTTATATTTGCATAGTATGTATGTATTATTAATGTTGTAAACAAACATCTTTATAAATCTAGAAAGGCAGGTCCTTAAAGAGGTCGGCATTTTTCGGAGGTCTCCAGAAGGTACGAACTACACGTTTGTGTGTGTAAGTGTGTAAGTGTTTGGAGAGAAGAGAAGTAGTCAAATTCAGGTAATAAGTCGTCCTATTGTCTGGTCGTCAGTCAAGAGACGCAGGTGTCTTTTCCAGGAACTGTATTATTAATGTTGTAAACACACATTTTTATAAATCTAGAAAGGCTGGTCCTTAAAGAGGTCGGCATTTTTCGGAGGTCTCAAGAAGGTACGAACTACACGTTTGTGTGTGTAAGTGTGTAAGTGTTTGGAGAGAAGAGAAGTAGTCAAATTCAGGTAATAAGTCGTCCTATTGTCTGGTCGTCAGGCAAGAGACGCAGGTGTCTTTTCCAGGAACTGGGGTGGGCTCGGTCCTGTTGCCTGAGGCGGACTCCAAACTGTGGAGGTTGAAGTCTACAGTGATGACAATAGATTCATGTTGCGGACCACGGATCATGACAATTTTAAAGTTCATGTTGCGGACCACGGATCATGACAATTTTAAAGTTTTCTTTTAAAATTGTGGCTTTTGTCGACTAAAATTACTACTCTTTTCATAAAATTGCCAACATTTTAAGCGTTTCTTGTAAAATTGCGACTGTTGTTGAGTGATATTCCAAGTTTCATCATAATATTGCACAAGTGTTCAGTTTTTCTTGTAAAATTTTGACTTGCGTTGAGTAAAATGACGACTTTTATCATAATACTGCCGGTTTTAATTGTGAAATTTTTCCGTTTCTCATTTTTCACAAGCTTTTTTATATTTGCACAGTATGTATGTATTATTAATGTTGTAAACAAACATCTTCATAAATCTAGAAAGGGTGGTCCTTAAAGAGGTCGGCATTTTTCAAAGGTCTCAAGAAGGTACGAACTACACGTTTGTGTGTTTAAGTGTGTAAGAGTTTGGAAAGAAGAGAAGTAGTCGAATTCAGGTAATAAGTCGTCCTATTGTCTGGTTGTCAGTCAAGAGACGCAGGTGTCTTTTCCAGGGACTGTATTATTAATGTTGTAAACAAACATCTTTAAATATCTAGAAAGGGTGGTCCTTAAAGAGGTCGGCATTTTTCAAAGGTCTCCAGAAGGTACGAACTACACGTTTGTGTGTGTAAGTGTGTAAGTGTTTGGAGAGAAGAGAAGTAGTCAAATTCAGGTAATAAGTCGTCCTATTGTCTGGTCGTCAGTCAAAAGACGCAGGTGTCTTTTCCAGGGAATGGGGTGGGCTCGGTCCTGTTGCCTGAGGCGGACACCAAACTGTGGAGGTTGAAGTCCACAGTGATGACAATAGATTCATGTTGCGGACCACGGATCATGACAATTTTAAAGTTCATGTTGCGGACCACGGATAATGACAATTTTAAAGTGTTCTTTTAAAATTGTGGCTTTTGTCGACTAAAATTACCACTCTTTTCATAAAATTGCCAACATCTTAAGCGTTTCTTGTAAAATTGCGACTGTTGTTGAGTGATATTCCAAGTTTCATCATAATATTGCACAAGTGTTCAGTTTTTCTTGTAAAATTTTGACTTGCGTTGAGTAAAATGACGACTTTTATCATAATACTGCCGGTTTTAATTGTGAAATTTTTCCGTTTCTCATTTTTCACAAGCTTTTTTATATTTGCATAGTATGTATGTATTATTAATGTTGTAAACAAACATCTTCATAAATCTAGAAAGGGTGGTCCTTAAAGAGGTCGGCATTTTTCAAAGGTCTCAAGAAGGTACGAACTACACGTTTGTGTGTTTAAGTGTGTAAGAGTTTGGAAAGAAGAGAAGTAGTCGAATTCAGGTAATAAGTCGTCCTATTGTCTGGTCGTCAGTCAAGAGACGCAGGTGTCTTTTCCAGGGACTGTATTATTAATGTTGTAAACAAACATCTTTAAATATCTAGAAAGGGTGGTCCTTAAAGAGGTCGGCATTTTTCGGAGGTCTCCAGAAGGTACGAACTACACGTTTGTGTGTGTAAGTGTGTAAGTGTTTGGAGAGAAGAGAAGTAGTCAAATTCAGGTAATAAGTCGTCCTATTGTCTGGTCGTCAGTCAAGAGACGCAGGTGTCTTTTCCAGGAACTGGGGTGGGCTCGGTCCTGTTGCCTGAGGCGGACTCCAAACTGTGGAGGTTGAAGTCCACAGTGATGACAATAGATTCATGTTGCGGACCACGGATCGAGACAATTTTAAAGTTCATGTTGCGGGCCACGGATCATGAGAATTTTAAAGTTTTCTTTTAAATTTGTGGCTTTTGTCGACTAAAATTACCACTCTTTTCATAAAATTGCCAACATTTTAAGCGTTTCTTGTAAAATTGTGACTGTTGTTGAGTGATATTCCAAGTTTCATCATAATATTGCACAAGTGTTCAGTTTTTCTTGTAAAATTTTGACTTGCGTTGAGTAAAATGACGACTTTTATCATAATACTGCCAGTTTTAATTGTGAAATTTTTCCGTTTCTCATTTTTCACAAGCTTTTTTATATTTGCATAGTATGTATGTATTATTAATGTTGTAAACAAACATCTTTATAAATCTAGAAAGGCTGGTCCTTAAAGAGGTCGGCATTTTTCAAAGGTCTCCAGAAGGTACGAACTACACGTTTGTGTGTGTAAGTGTGTAAGTGTTTGGAGAGAAGAGAAGTAGTCAAATTCAGGTAATAAGTCGTCCTATTGTCTGGTCGTCAGTCAAAAGACGCAGGTGTCTTTTCCAGGGACTGGGGTGGGCTCGGTCCTGTTGCCTGAGGCGGACTCCAAACTGTGGAGGTTGAAGTCCACAGTGATGACAATAGATTCATGTTGCGGGACTTTTGTGTTCAGACAATTAACTTTTGAATGAAGCCTTTTACCAGACCAGCTCGTTTACACAAAAGATATAAGAAACCCCAAAACCAGTGAAGTTTTCACAGTGTGTAAATAGTAAATAAAAACAGACTACAAAAATTTGCAAATCCTTTTCAACCTATATTCAATTGAATAGACTACAAAGATAAGATATTTAATGTTTGCACTGAGAAACTTTGTTATTTTTTGCAAATATTAGCTCATTTGGAATTTGAAACCTGCAAAATGTTTGTTTTAAAAAGCTGGCACAAGTGGCAAAAAAGACTGAGATAGTTGAGGAATGCTCATCAAACACTTATTGGAAACATCCCACAGGTGAACAAGCTAACAGGTGGGTGCCATGATTGGGTATAAAAGCAGCTTCCATGAAATGCTCAGTCATTCAAAAACAAGGACGGGGCGAGGGTCACCACTTTGTCAACAAACGCCTGAGCAGATTGTTTGAGAACAACATTTCTCAACCAGTTATTGCAAGGAATTTAGGGATTTCACCATCTACGGTCAGTAATACCATCAAAAGGTTCGGAGAATCTGGAGAAATCACTGCACGTAAGCAGGAAGGCTGAAAACCAACGTTGAATGAATAAATTAGAATAAATTAGAATAAAATTTGCCTTTGTTAACTGATGGTGGTACTTGTGTAACATGGTCTATCCACAGTGCGAAGCCGCCACTAAGATGCTAATCCTCACCAGCATGGCGGAAAAATAAACAAAGTTTCTTCCAGGTAGCATTATCACTGCAAAACGGACGGGAAAGGAATGGCTAAGCATGCTAAACGCAGACACAATGACAAGCTCCTCCACATGACACCTCCTCTTCAGACAGGTTAGCCTCCTTCAACCTCCGAAGACAAAGCTCAAAACAATGGGTGACCGGGCTTTCTGCTCCACCGATTCCCAGTCTGTGGAACGCTCTCCCTGACCACCTGAGGGCACCACAGACTGTGGGTGCTTTTTAAAAAGGCTTAAAAACCCTTTTTTTTTTTTTTTTTAGATATTTGCATACTATTTCTAGGTATTATATGTATTTTTTTCTTAAATACACTGTAGCACTTTGAAGTTTTTTGCTCAATGTAAAGTGAAGTGAATTATATTTAAATAGCGCTTTTTCTCAAGTGACTCAAAGCGCTTTAAATAGTGACACCCAATATCTAAGTTACATTTAAACCAGTGTGGGTGGCACTGGGAGCAGGTGGGTAAAGTGTCTTGCCCAAGGACACAACGGCAGTAACTAGGGTGGCACAAGCGGGAATCGAACCTGCCACCCTCAAGTTGCTGGCACGGCCACTCTACCAACCGAGCTATGCCGCCCCAAAGTGCTTTTAAAAATATATATATATTATTGTTTTTATATTATTATTATTATTATTATTATTATTATTAAGCTAACCGTTGGAAGTTTCGATGTAAAGAAGGGGTGATTGATCCATTTTTTTTTTTTTTTTTTATTGTTTACAAAGTCAAGGGGTGAGTCTGTGGATACAAAACCCGATATATTTGGCAGTTCTTGCTTTTGTTTAGTTATTGTACAACTAATTTAAAAAAAATTAGATGTAATCAGCATTAAATTCCACTGATTGAAAATAATACCAGCTTATTCCTAATTTAATAAGCTATTCAAGCTTTACGAAAATGTGTCATTGTGCTTAGTTTAGCCAGTTACTATAAAACATGTTCAGTTCTGTAAAATCTTATGTTGAAATATCAGTTCGGGTCGGGATCGGTGGCCAAAAATGTTGCGAGACATCCCGAACTGAAACACAATGGCTTAAAATGCACATCATGTTGATATAAATCATAAAATAAACCGCGTACTTCACGGAAATCCACCTACCGCGGGGAGGGGGGTTTGGAACGTAACCCCATAATAATCGAAAGTACATTTGTAACCAATAATCCGGTAATTATTTCCAGCGGAAATAAATCTATAGACGCGGACAGACATATAGACCACGAGGTACAGTAAGAAATGAATGTGGTATTTTATTTTCCAACGAGGGGTTCTTTGTAAAAAAAAAATCAACGCCGGGGCCATTTCCAGATCAAATTAGCTCCGATTCCCAAAAAAACACAACAACAACAACTCTTTAGATGTACGGATCATTGCTGAAGAGACCTTTTTGTTACAGGTCACGCATTCCTTGAGGAAATATGCTGTGTCGGAGCATTCTGGGGCGAAAAACAACAAGGGGGGGAAAAAAAATCAATTTCCTTGTCACACGGCAGTTTGAAGTGAATTACATGATCCGCCGGGGCCCCCCCGGTTTCCTTCTGCAAACAGAGGAGCGCGTATGTGGGTGGCACAGGGACTGCTGGCTCTCACGGTAGCCTCTGATGCCGCTGGAATATTTACAGTGTGTGCAAATAACACATGTGGAATATAAACTCCATGGTCTTTGTTGTTTTTCTCAGTGAAAAGGCAATTAAACGCATTTCCAACAAACTACAGAGCGCATGTGCTACTGTGGCAATAATTAGCATCCGTCCATCTTCTTCCGCTTACCCGAGGCAGTGCCGCGGGGACAGCAGCCTAAGCGGGGAAGCCCAGACTTCCCTCTCCCCAGCCACTTCGTCCAGCTCCTCCCGGGAGATCCAGAGGCGTTCCCAACGTGTCCTGGGTCTTCCCCGTGGCCTCCTACCGGTCGGACGTGCCCTAATTACCTCCCTAAGGAGGCTTTCGGGTGGCCAGATGCCAGAACCACCTCTTCAGGCTCTTTTCAATTTGGAAGAGCAGCGGCTTTACTTTGAGCTGCCACCGGATGGCAGAGCTTCTCACCCTATCTCTAAGGGAGAGACCCGCCACCCGGCGGAGGAAACTCATTTCCGTTGCTTGTACCCGTGATCTTGTCTTTTCGGTCATAACCCAAAGCTCATGACCATAGGTGAGGATGGGAACGTAGATCGACCGGTAAATTGAGAACTTTGCCTTCCGGCTCAGCTCTTTCTTCACCACAACAGATCGATACAGTGTCCGAATTACTGAAGATACCGCACAGATCTGCCTGTCGATCTCCCAATCCACTCTTCCCTCACTCGTGAAGAAGACTCAGAGGTACTTAAACTAACCCACTTGGGGCAGGTCTCCACCCCAACCAGGCCAGCCAAGAGACATAGTCTTCCCAACGTGTCCTGGGTCTTCCCCGTGGCCTCCTACCGGTCGGACATGCCCTAATCACCTCCCTAAGGAGGCGTTCGGGTGGTCAGATGCCCAAACCACCTCATCAGGCTCCTTTGAATTTGGAGGAGCAGCAGCTTTACTTTGAGCTTCCACCGGCTGGCAGAGCTTCTCGCCCTATCTCTAAGGGAGAGACCCGCCACCTGGCGGAAGAACCTCATTCCCGTTGCTTGTACCCGTGATCTTGTCTTTTCAGTCATAACCCAAAGCCCATGACCATAGGTGAGGATGGGAACGTAGATCGACCGGAAAATTGTGAATTTTGCCTTCCGGCTCAGCTCCTTTTTCACCACAACGGATCGATACAGCGTCCGGATTACTGAAAATGCCGCACAGATCTGCCTGTCGATCTCCCGATCCACTCTTCCCTCACTCTTGAACAAGACTCCGAGGTACTTGAACTCCTCCACTTGGGGCAGGGTCTCCTCCCCAACCAGGCCAGCCGGGAGACATAGTCTTCCCAACGTGTGCTGGGTCTTCCCCGTGGCCTCCTACCGGTCGGACGTGCCCTAATGACCTCCCTAAGGAGGCGTTCGAGTGGCCAGATGCCCAAACCACCTCATCAGGCTCCTCTCCATGTGGAGGAGCAGCGGCTTTACTTTGAGCTCCGCCCGGATGGCAGAGCTTCTCACCCTATCTCTAAGGGAGGGACCCGCCACCCGGCGGAGGAAACTCATTTCCGTCGCTTGTACCCGTGATCTTATCTTTTCGGTCATAACCCAAAGCCCATGACCATAGGTGAGGATGGGAACGTAGATCGACCGGAAAATTGAGAACTTTGCCTTCCGGCTCAGCTCCTTCTTCACCACAACGGGTCGATACAGTGTCCGCATTACTAAAGACGCCGCACCGATCCGCCTGTCGATCTCACCATCCACTCTTCCCTCACTCCTGAAGAAGACTCTGGGGTACTTAAACTAATCCACTTAGGCCAGGGTCTCCTCCCCAACCAGGAGACATAGTCTTCCCAACGTGTGCTGGGTCTTCCCCGTGGCCTCCTACTGGTCAGATGTGCCCTAAACACCTTCCTAAGGAAGCTTTCGGGTGGCCAGATGCCTGAACCACCTCATCTGGCTCCTTTCTATTTGGAGGAACAGCGGCTTTACTTTGAGTTTCCACCGGATGGCAGAGCTTCTCACCCTATCTCTAAGGGAGAGACCCGCCACCCGGCGGAGGAAACTCATTTCCGCCGCTTGTACCCGTGATCTTATCATTTCGGTCATAAAACAAAGCTCATGACCATAGGTGAGGATGGGAACGTATATCGACCGGAAAATTGAGAGCTTTGCCTTCCGGCTCAGCTCCTTCTTCACCACAACGGGTCGATACGGCGGCCGCATTACTGAAGACACGGCGCCGATCCGCCTGTCGATCTCACCATCCACTCTTCCTTCACTCCTGAAGAAAACTCCGAGGTACTTGAACTCCTCCACTTGGGGCAGGGTCTCCTCCCCAACCCGGATATGGCATTCCACCCTTTTCCGGGCAAGAGCCAATAATAAAATAATTGGCATATTTAAACTAATATTTCAACGGGTCTTTAAAAAAAGACCCGATGGAAGTTCAAATCTGGGTTAGCCATCAACGTCCGCTTTGGATCAGTATTCCTCGACAGTATTGACCCTTCCCAGCAGGCACAAGACATCGATACAACGTTGATTACACGCACACGTCCTTTCAAACTGACTTTGAAATAACGTTGCAAAATATTTGCATTTGAAAATTGCGCCAACGTTGGTGTCTAACGTTGGATCCACGTTGTTGGTTGGAAAATGACCAAAATTCAATGGTCAAATCAACGTCATAACATGACATTGAATAAACGTTGTCAAAAGGCATGTTTTTTCAACTTTGTATTTGTCGTGTAGAACATTGGTTGGGAAATGACCAAATTTCAACGGTCAAATCGACATCACAACCCGACATTGATTAAACATCATCATCAAGCATATTATGTTAACGTTGTGTTTGTATTGGAGAATGGTTACATTTTAAAAAGGTCAAATCAATGCCAGAACCCAACATTGAATAAACGTCGCCAAAAAGCATGTTGTTTCAACGTTGTATTTGTGTTGTAGAATATTGGTTGGGAAATTACCAAAATTCAACGGTCAAATCAATGTCGGAACCCAACATTGATTAAATGTCAAAAAAACATGTTACAACGATGTTTTTGTGTTGTGTGAATATTGGTAGGAAAATGACCAAAATTCAATGGTCAAATCAACGTCTGAACCCGACATTGATTAAACGTCGCCAAAAAGCATGTCGTTTCAACGTTGTATTTGTGTTGTAGAATATTGGTTGGGAAATGACCAAACTTCAATGGTCAATTCAACGTCAGAACCCAACATTGATTCAATGTCGTCAAAAACCATGTTGTTCCAACGTTAGGGTTGAGTTGTAAAATTTTGGTTGGAAAATGACCAAAATTCAATGGTCAAATCAATGTCACAAACTAACATTGATTAAACATTGTCAATAAGCATGTTGTTTCAACGTTGTATTTGTGTTGTAGAATATTGGTTGGGAAATGACCAAACTTCAATGGTCAAATCAACGTCAGAACCCAACACTAGTTCAATGTCGTCAAAAACCATGTTGTTCCAACGTTAGGGTTGAGTTGTAAAATTTTGGTTGGAAAAATGACCATTATTCAATGGTCAAATCAACGTCACAAACTAACATTGATTAAACGTTGTCAAAAAGCCTGTTGTTTCAACGTTGTATTTGTGTTGTAGAATATTGGTTGGGAAAAAACCCAAATTCAACGGTCAAATCAACGTTAGAACCTGACATTGAATAAATGTTTCAATGTTGTATTTGTGTTGTAAAATACTGGTTGGTAAATGACCAAAATTCAATGGTCAAATCAACGTCAGAACCCAACATTGATTAAATGTCGTCAAAAAGCATGTTGTTTCAACGTTGTATTTGTGTTGTAGAATACTGGTTGGTAAATGACCAAAATTCAATGGTCAAATCAACGTCAGAACCCAACATTGATTAAATGTCGTCAAAAAGCATGTTGTTTCAACGTTGTATTTGTGTTGTAGAATATTGGTTACATTTTAAAAAGGTCAAATCAACGTCAGAACCCAACATTGAATAAACGTCATCAAAAAGCATGTTGTTTCAATGTTGTATTTGTGTTGTAGAATATTGGTTAGGAAATACCCAAAATTCAACGGTCAAATCAACGTTAGAACCTGACATTGAATAAATGTTTCAACGTTGTATTTGTGTTGTAAAATACTGGTTGGTAAATGACCAAAAATCAATGTTCAAATCAACATCAGAACCCAACATTGATTAAACGTCGTCAAAAAGCATGTTGTTTCAATGTTGTATTTGTGTTGTAGAATATTGGTTACATTTTAAAAAGGTCAAATCAACGTCAGAACCCAACATTGAATAAACGTCATCAAAAATCATGTTGTTTCAATGTTGTATTTGCGTTGCTCAACGTCAGGACTCAAGTCAGCAAGTTCTCGTGCCTTCTGGGCTACTTTTGTCCCCACTTATATTCTCTTAGTTTGTTTGTCAGTTTTCTTATTTCTACTTTTTTTGTCCTAGTGCTAGCAGTACTTAGCTTATTTTTACACTTCAATTATTAATAAAGTCTCTGACAGTTAGACCGTGGAACGCACGAAATAACATTCCCGTTATTCCTCATTGGAACATGTGATGATATTCGAGGAAGTCTGGAACAGAGTGAGTCTAAGGACAACACAGGCCTGGAGTATTAGTTGGGTCCCTGGTCCTGGACTTTGTTCCAGCACACACGGGCAACCACAGCAGGATTTAGCGCCCACTTCCAGCTGCGTGTTGGTGCATTTGCCCAAAACCAAAGCAGCAAGCGGCCCAAAGCAGTCTTTGGTTACATGAGGATTTATTTACCCGCTTTAGAGGAAATGAAGGGAAATCACACAAAACCAAAGGAAGTGATGATGGGGGGAAGCAGGACCGCAGGGGAGATTTACCAAAGGGGGGGGTTCTTTATTGTGTGACTGTCCAAACATTCACACATGGAACATTCTACAGCAGGGGTCGCCCGTAAGGACCAGATGAGTCGCCCGCTGGCCTGTTCTAAAAATAGCTCAAAAAAGCAACACTTACCAGTGAGCTGCCTCGATTTTTTTTACATTTTATTTATTTACCAGCAAGCTGGTCTCACTTTTTAATTCTAAGAGAGACAAAACTCAAATAGAATTTGAAAATCCGAGAAAATATTTCAAAGACTTGGTCTTCACTTGTTTAAATAAATTCATTTATTTTTTTTACTTTGTCAGAAAAGACAATTTTAGAGAAAAAATACAACCTTAAAAATGATTTTACGATTTTTAAACACATATACCTTTTTAAATTCCTTCTTCTTCTTTCCTGACAATTTAAATCAATGTTCAAGTATTTTTATTTATTTATTATTGTAAATAATAATAAATACATTTTAATTTAATTCTTAATTTTAGCTTCTGTTTTTTCGACGAATCATTTTTTTGAAATAGTTCTTCAAATTTGTTATGATTAAAATTAAAAAAAAATATTCTGGCAAATCCAGAAAATTTGTAGAATTTAGTATTAGTAGTATTTACAATTTATTTTAAAATGTTTGTTCTGGAAAATCTAGAAGAAATAATGATTTGTCTGTTAAAAATATAGTTTACTACAATTTGTTATATATTCTAACAAAGTGCATATTGGGTTTTAACCTATTTAAAACATTAGGATTAATTCTAAAATTAATTTTAATCAGGAAAAATGACTAATGATGTTCTATAAATTATTTTTTTTATTTTTTCAAAAAGATTCGAATTTGCTAGTTTTTCTTTTCATTTTTTTTCGGTTGGATTTTGAATTTCAAAGAGTCGAAATTGAAGATAAACTATGTTTCAAAATTTTATTTTCATTTTTTTCGTGTTTTCTCCTCTTTTAAACCGTTCAATTAAATGTTTTTTTCATCATTTATTCTCTACAAAAAAACTTCCGTAAAAGGAAAAAAAAATTACGACGGAATGTCAGAAAGAAATACACATTTTTTAAATATATATAGATTCATTTTTTAAAGGTAGATTGAGCAAGTTGGCTATTTCTGGCAATTTATTTAAGTTTGTATCAAACTGGTAGCCCTTTGCATTAATCAGTACCCAAGAAGTAGCTCTTGCTTTCAAAAAGGTTGGTGACCCTATTTATTTTTATTATTATTACTAATATTCCGCCGCAAAATTTTTCCCACAGTTTTCATCCGATCGGAACTGTTTGAGTATCAAAACCTTAACCAAAAATTATTTTAAAAAATAGTTCAGAAAAAAACAACAAAAAAACAGGTTACCCTGATTTCCAGGACATTTTCCCATTGAAAATAAATGGGACCTTTTTTTGGGAGAACTTGCCGAACTCCCACATTTCTAAACTGATCCGAACTATTCCACCGTAGAAAATCAAACTTCCATTTTCAGAGTTCAAAAAAATTCCAGGAATTCCCAGGATTCCCTGTTTTCCAAAACCCAAATATTCACCTCTTCCTGGAAAGTTTTCACAGTTTACATGTTTCAACTGTTTTCACCTTCAAAACGGCAAATGTTACCGGTGTTCCCTAAATTCCCAAATTTCCAGGAAATTCCCTTTCATATTAACGGATGCATTCATTTTTCGACAATGCTTAACATTCTCAAAATTGTGTGCCCTTCTTAAACCCGAATTCGACTTTTCAACCACCCACCCACACCAAAATTTCGTTGATTACCCAAAATTACCAGGAATTTCCACCCATTAAAAATAAATGGACAATATACAAACCACTCCATATCACACATTTCTCAACGGATTTGAACTGTTCCAACATCCACACACTCCAGTCATCTTGGAAAATCAAACGGTCATTTTCCAAATTCAAAAAAATTCCAGGAATTCAAGGAATTCCCTGTTTTCCAAAGCCCACATTTTCACCTCTTCCTGGAAAGTTTTCACAGTCTACATTTTTCAAACAGCAAATGTTCCTAATTTTTTTTTGTACAAATTTCCACTTTTCTTGAATTTCCCAAAATACACATTTTTAAGTCAATCTGTTAAAACTTCATTTTAGGACAGTTGTGCTCCTATTAAAATTTTCCAAAAATTCCCGGTTTTCCTAAACTTACAGGAAATCCCCTTTTAAATTAATGGATATATTCATAGTTCTACAATGCTAACATTCTCAAAATTGTGCGCCCTTCTTAAACCCGAATTCGACTTTTCAACCACCCACCCACACCAAAATTTCCCTGATTACCCAAAATTACCAGGAATTTCCACCCATTAAAAATAAATGGACAATATAAAAACCACTCCATATCACACATTTCTCAACCGATTTGAACTGTTCCAACATCCACACACTCCACTCATCTTGGAAAATCAAACGGTCATTTTCCAAGTTCAAAAAAATTCCAGGAATTCCCTGTTTTCCAAAGCCCAAATTTTCACCTCTTCCTGGAAAGTTTTCACAGTCTACATTTTTCAACTGTTTTCACCTTCAAAACAGCAAATGTTCCTATTTTTTTTTTGTACAAATTTCCACTTTTCTTGAATTTCCCAAAATACACATTTTTAAGTCAATCCGTTAAAACTTCATTTTAGGACAGTTGTGCTCCTATTAAAATTTTCCAAAAAATCCCGGTTTTCCTAAATTTCCAGGAAATCCCCTTTTAAATTAATGGATATATTCATAGTTCTACAATGCTAACATTCTCAAAATTGTGCGCCCTTCTTAAACCCGAATTCGACTTTTCAACCACCCACCCACACCTAAATTTCCCTGATTACCCCAAATTACCAGGAATTTCCACCCATTGAAAATAAATGGACAATATACAAACCACTCCATATCACACATTTCTCAACAGATTTGAACCGTTAGTATCCACACACTCCACTCATCTTGGAAAATCAAACGGTCATTTTCCAAGTTCAAAAAAATTCCAGGAATTCCCTGTTTTCCAAAGCCCAAATTTTCACCTCTTCCTGGAAAGTTTTCACAGTCTACATTTTTCAACTGTTTTCACCTTCAAAACAGCAAATGTTCCTAATTTTTTTTTGTACAAATTTCCACTTTTCTTGAATTTCCCAAAATACACATTTTTAAGTCAATCTGTTAAAACTTCATTTTAGCACAGTTGTGCTCCTATTAAAATTTTCCAAAAATTCCCGGTTTCCCTAAATTTCCAGGAAATTCCCTTTTAAATTAACGGATGTATTCATAGTTCTACAATGCTGACATTCTCAAAATTGTGTGCCCTTCTTAAACCTGATTTCGACTTTTCAACCACCCACCCACACCAAGATTTCCCTGATTACCCAAAATAACCAGGAATTTCCACCCATTGAAAATAAATGGACAATATACAAACCACTCCATATCACACATTTCTCAACAGATTTGAACCGTTAGTATCCACACACTCCACTCATCTTGGAAAATCAAACGGTCATTTTCTAAGTTAAAAAAAATTCCAGGAATTCCCTGTTTTCCAAAGCCCAAATTTTCACCTCTTCCTGGAAAGTTTTCACAGTCTAAATTTTTCAACTGTTTTCACTTTCAAAACAGCAAATGTTCCTAATTTTTTTTGTACAAATGTCCACTTTTCTTGAATTTCCCAAAATACACATTTTTAAGTCAATCTGTTAAAACTTCATTTTATTAAAATTTTCCAAAAATTCCCGGTTTTCCTAAATTTCCAGGAAATTCCCTTTTAAATTAATGGATATATTCATAGTTCGACAATGCTTAACATTCTCAAAGTTGTGCGCCCTTTTTAAACCCGAATTCGACTTTTCAACCACCCACACACACCAAAATTTCCCTGATTACCCAAAATTACCAGGAATTTCCACCCATTGAAAATAAATGGACAATATACAAACCACTCCATATCACACATTTCTCAACCTGATTTGAACTGTTCCAACATCCACACACTCCACTCACCCTGGACATTCAAGCCCGCATGGTCGCCGAAATCTCCCTGATTACCAGGAATTTCCCCCCGTTAAAAATGTATGGGCAATATACAAACTTCTCCATATCCCACATTTCTCAACCGATTTGAAGCGTTCCAACATCCACACACTCCATTCACCCTGGACATTCAAACCAGCATGTTCCCCGAAATATACCTGATCACCCGCAATTACCAGGAATTTCCCCCCATCAAAAATTAATGGGTAGTATACAAAACTCTCCATATCCCACATTTCTCAACCGATTTCAACCGTTCCAACATCCACACACTCCACTCACCCTAAACATTAAAGCCATTATGTTCCCTGAAATTTCCCTGATTACCAGGAATTTTTCCCCCTATTAAAAATGAATGGCCAGTATATAAATCTCTCCATATCCCACATTTATCAACCGATTAGAACTGTTCCAACATCCACACACTCCACTCACCCTGGACATTCAAGTCAGAATGTTCCCTGATATTTCCCTGATCACCCGGAATTACCAGGAATTTTCCCCAACAAAATATGAATGGGCAGTATACAAAACTCTCCATATCCCACATTTCTCAACCGATTTGAAGCGTTCCAACATCCACACACTCCACTTACCCTGGACATTCAAGTCAGAATGTTCCCTGAAATTTCCCTGATTACCCGGAATTACCAGCAATTTTCCCCAACAAAAAATGAATGGGCATTATACAAAACTCTCCATATCCCACATTTCTCAACCGATTTGAACCGTTCCAACATCCGCACACTCCACTCACCCTAAACATTAAAGCCAGTATGTTCCCTGAAATTTCCCTGATTACCAGGAATTTTTCCCCCTATTAAAAATGAATGGCCAGTATATAAATCTCTCCATATCCCACATTTATCAACCGATTAGAACTGTTCCAACATCCACACACTCCACTCACCCTGGACATTCAAGTCAGAATGTTCCCTGAAATTTCCCTGATTACCCGGAATTACCAGGAATTTCCCCCAACAAAAAATGAATGGGCATTATACAAAACTCTCCATATCCCACATTTCTCAACTGATTTCAACTGTTCCAACATCCGCACACTCCATTCACCCTAAACATTAAAGCCAGAATGTTCCCTGACATTTCCCTGATTACCTGGAATTACCAGGAATTTTCCCCAACAAAAAATGAATGGGCAGTATACAAAACTCTCCATAACCCACATTTCTCAACCAATTTGAACCGTTCCAACATCCACACACTCCACTCACCCTGGACATTCAAGCCAACACGTTCTCCGAAATGTCCCCGATTACCCAGAATTACCAGGAATTTTCCCCCATTAAAAATGAATGTGCAGTATACAAACCTCTCCATATCCCACATTTCTCAACAGATTTGAAGCGTTCCAACATCCACACACTCCACTCACCCTGGACATTCAAGCCAGCATGGTCCCCAAAATTTCGCTGATTACCCGGGATTACCAGGAATTTTCCCCAACAAAAAATGAATGGGCATTATACAAAACTCTCCATATCCCACATTTCTCAACTGATTTCAACCGTTCCAACATCCACACACTCCATTCACCCTAAACATTAAAGCCACTATGTTCCCTGAAATTTCCCTGATTACCAGGAATTTTTCCCCTTATTAAAAATGAATGGCCAGTATATAAATCTCTCCATATCCCACATTTATCAACCGATTAGAACGGTTCCAACATCCACACACTCCACTCACCCTGGACATTCAAGTCAGATTGTTCCCTGAAATGTCCCTGATTACCCGGAATTACCAGGAATTTTCCCCAACAAAATATGAATCGGCAGTATACAAAACTCTCCATATCCCACATTTCTCAACCGATTTGAACCGTTCCAACATCCACACACTCCACTCACCCTGGACATTCAAACCAGCATGTTCCCTGAAATTTACCTGATTACCCGCAAATACCAGGAATTTCCCCCCATTAAAAATGAATGGGCAGTATACAAAACTCTCCATATCCCACATTTCTCAACCGATTTGAACCGTTCCAACATCCACACACTCCACTCACCCTGGACATTCAAGTCAGAATGTTCCCTGAAATTTCCCTGATTACCTGGAATTACCAGGAATTTTCCCCAACAAAAAATGAATGGGCAGTATACTAAACTCTCCATATCCCACGTTGCAACCGATTTGAATCGTTCCAACATCCACACACCCCACTCACCCTGGACATTCAAACCAGCATGTTCCCCGAGATTTCCCTCATTACCCAGATTTACCAGGACTTTTCCCCCAATAAAAAATTAATGGGCAGTATACAAAACTCTCCATATCCCACATTTATCAACCGATTTGAACCCTTCCAACATCCGCACACTCCACTCACCCTGGACATTCAAGTCAGCATGTTCCCTGATATTTCCCTGATTACCCGGAATTACCAGGAATTTTCCCCAACAAAATATGAATGGGCAGCATATAAAACTCTCCATATCCCACATTTCTCAACCGATTTGAACCGTTCCAACATCCACACACTCCACTCACCCTAAACATTAAAGCCAGTATGTTCCCTGAAATTTCCCTGATTACCAGGAATTTTCCCCCATTAAAAATGTATGGGCAGTATACAAACCTCTCCATATCCCACATTTCTCAACCGATTTGAACCGTTCCAACATCCACACACTCCACTCACCCTGGACATTCAAGCCAGAATGTTCCCTGAAATTTTCTGATTACCCGGAATTACCAGGAATTTTCCCCAACAAAAAATGAATGGGCATTATACAAAACAGTCCATATCCCACATTTCTCAATCGATGTGAACCGTTCTAACATCCACACACTCCACTCACCCTGGACATTCAAGCCAGCATGTTCCCCGAAATTTCCCTGTTTACCCAGAATTACCAGGAATTTCCCCCTATTAAAAATTAATGGCCAGTATATAAAACTCTCCATATCCCACATTTATCAACCGATTAGAACCGTTCCAACATCCACACACTCCACTCACCCTAAACATTAAAGCCAGCATGTTCCCTGAAATTTCCCTGATTACCAGGAATTTTCCCCCATTAAAAATGTATGGGCAGTATACAAACCTCTCCATATACCACATTTCTCAACCGATTTGAACCGTTCCAACATCCACACACTCCACTCACCCTAAACATTAAAGCCAGAATGTTCCCTGAAATTTCCCTGATTACCTGGAATTACCAGGAATTTTCCCCAACAAAAAATGAATGGGCATTATACTAAACTCTCCATATCCCACATTTCTCAACCGATTTGAACCGTTCCAACATCCACACACTCCATTCACCCTGGACATTCAAGTCAGCATGTTCCCTGAAATTTCCCTGATTACCCGGAATTACCAGGAATTTTCCCCAACAAAAAATGAATGGGCAGTATACAAAACTCTCCATATCCCACATTTCTCAACCGATTTGAACCCTTCCAACATCTACACACTCCATTCACCCTGGACATTGAAGCCCACAGGGTCACCAAAATTTCCCTGATTACCAGGAATTTTCCTTCGTTCAAAATGAATGGGCAATATACAAACCTCTCCATATCCCACATTTCTCAACCGATTTGAACCGTTCCAACATCCACACACTCCACTCACCCTAAACATTCAAGCCAGAATGTTCCCTGAAATTTCTCTGATTACCCGGAATTACCAGGAATTTTCCCCAACAAAAAATGAATGGGCATTATACAAAACTCTCCATATCCCACATTTCTCAAACGATTTGAACCGTTCCAACATCCACTCACCCTGGACATTCAAGTCAGTATTTTCCCCCAAAATTCCTTGATTACACGGAATTACCAGGAATTACCCCCATCAAAAATGAATGGCCAGTATATAAAACTCTCCATATCCCACATTTATCAACTGATTAGAACCGTTCCAACATCCACTCACCCTGGACATTCAAGCCAGCATGTTCCCCGAAATTTCCCTGTTTACCCAGAATTACCAGGAATTTTCCCAAACAAAATATGAATGGGCATTATACAAAACTCTCCATATCCCACATTTCTCAACCGATTTCAACCGTTCCAACATCCACACACTCCACTCACCCTACACATTCAAGTCAACATGGTCCCCGAAATTTCCCTGATTACCAGGACTTTTCCCCCATCAAAAATGAATGGCCAGTATATAAAACTCTCCATATCCCACATTTATCAACTGATTAGAACCGTTCCAACATCCACTCACCCTGGACATTCAAGCCAGCATGTTCCCCGAAATTTCCCTGTTTACCCAGAATTACCAGGAATTTTCCCAAACAAAATATGAATGGGCATTATACAAAACTCTCCATATCCCACATTTCTCAACCGATTTCAACCGTTCCAACATCCACACACTCCACTCACCCTACACATTCAAGTCAACATGGTCCCCGAAATTTCCCTGATTACCAGGACTTTTCCCCCATTAAAAATTAATGGGCAGTATACAAAACTCTCCATATCCCACATTTCTCAACCGATTTGAACTGTTCCAACATCCACAAACTCCTCACACCCTAAACATTTAAAGCATTTCAGTTCCGCTCACATATCGGCGGTTCGGCGGCTTTGAGCTTTGACACGCGATTCCTACCGGAATTGCACATTTCTTCCAATTTTATGTGGACGGGGTATTTTTTTGGGGGGCGTGGATGCATCATCATCAAATTGTTAAGGATGGTTCGATTGAACAAACGCAACAGGCAAACTCCACGATGAATCACAAACATCCGGGAAGATTTCCAAGACCACAGAGGCAGAGCATCCGGTCTACACTCGGATAAAAACCGGAGCTGGCCTGCAAAAGAGCGGGACAATCCCCCCGTGTGTGGGGAGGGGGGAGGGGGGGGTGGCCGAGGAAACGTGGGCGTCTCCCGCCCCGATTGACCACGTGCGAGGTGGACAAGCTGGCGGCTGGAAGAACCGAAGGGATCGCAGGCTTGATGCTGGACTCAGTGTGGTTTAGACCTCCTCACTCGCCGCGGGAACCACGGGGAAACAAAGACCAGCGTTTTTTTACGACGGAAATCTCCAAACGTCGGCCATTGTTCGGCGGGAACGAGCGGGGTGACTTCGGCACTGCAAACATGACTTGGAATGCGTGCATAGTTTATATAAACATTCGCCGCGCTCGCTTGGCCGGCGCTTTGTCCTTTGTGGCCTTTTTTTTCTGCACATGAGAGATTATTGGAGCAATTTTTAGTGCTTTGACAAGCAGAACTAACTTTCTCTAAACTTCTTCTCCGTGAGTGCGGGATAAATGTGCTGGTTTTGCCCCGTAAGATGTGGGACTGAAATAAATGTATTAAAAAAGTGAAATAAAATCATCAATCAATCAATCAATCAATGTTTATTTATATAGCCCTAAATCACGAGTGTCTCAAAGGGCTGCACAAGCCGCAACGACATCCTCGGTACAGAGCCCACATGAGGGCAAGGAAAAACTCACATCCCAGTGGGATGTTAATGGGACTGACTATGAGAAACCTTGGAGAGGACTGCAGATGTGGGTGACCACCCCGCCCTCTAGGGGAGACCGGATGCAATGGACGTCGAGTGGGTTTAACATATAATTGTGAGAGTCCAGTCCATAGTGGATCTAACATAATAGTGTGAGAGTCCAGTCCATAGTGGATCTAACATAATAGTGTGAGAGTCCAGTCCATAGTGGATCTAACATACTAGTGAGAGTCCAGTCCATAGTGGAGCTAACATAATAGTGTGAGAGTCCAGTCCATAGTGGATCTAACATAATAGTGTGAGTCCAGTCCATAGTGGATCCAAGATAATAGTGAGAGTCCAGTCCGTAGTGGATCTAACATAATAGTGAGAGTCCAGTCCATAGTGGATCTAACATAATAGTGAGAGTCCAGTCCATAGTGGATCTAACATAATAGTAAGAGTCCAGTCCATAGTGGATCCAACATAATAGTAAGAGTCCAGACCCCGAAAGGGAATAAGCGGTAGAAAATGGATGGATGGACAGTCCATAGTGGATCTAACATAATAGTGAGAGTCCAGTCCATAGTGGAGCTAACATAATAGTGAGAGTGCAGTCCATAGTGGATCTAACATAATAGTAAGAGTCCAGTCCATACTGGATCCAACATAATAGTGAGAGTCCAGTCCATAGTGGATCTAACATAGTACCGCATTCTTCGGACTATAAGGCGCATTTAAAATCCTTTAATTTTCTCAAAAATCGTCAGTGCGCCTTTTAACCCGGTGCACCTAATTCATCCATCCATGTTCTACCGCTTATTCCCTTTCGGGGTTGCGGGGAATGCTGGAGCCTATATCAGCTACAATCGGGCGGAAGGCCGGGTACACCCTGGACAAGTCGCCACCTCATCGCAGGGCCAACACAGACAGACAACATTCACACACTAGGGACCATTTAGTGTTGCCAATCAACCTATCCCCAGGTGCATGTCTGTGGAGGTGGGAGGGGCCTATCCTATTGGTAGAGTGGCCGTGCCAGCAACTTCAGGGTTCCAGGTTCGATCCCCACTCCCGCCATCCTAGTCACTGCCGTTGTGTCCTTGGGCAAGACACTTCACCCACCTGCTCCCAGTGCCACCTATATAGCTCGGTTGGTAGAGTGGGCGTGCCAGCAACTTGAGGGTTCCAGGTTCGATCCCCACACCCGCCATCCTAGTCACTGCCGTTGTGTCCTCGGGTAAAACACTTTACCCACCCGTATAGCTCCCAGTGCCAGCAACATGAGGGTTCCAGGTTCCATTCTGACTTCCGCCATCCTAGTCACTGCCGTTGTGTCCTTGGGCAAGACACTTCACCCACCTTCTCCCAGTGCTACCCGTATAGCTCGGTTGGTAAAGTTGCCGTGCCAGCAACTTGAGGGTTCCAGGTTCCATCCCCGCCCCCGCCGTCCTAGTCACTGCCGTTGTGTCCTTGGGCAAGACGCTTCACCCACCTTCTCCCAGTGGCACCCGTATTGCTCGGTTGGTAAAGTTGCCGTGCTAGCAACTTGAGGGTTGCAGGTTCGATCCCCACAACCGCCATCCTAGTCACTGCCATTGTGTCCTTGGGCAAGACACTTTACCCACCTTCTCCCAGTGCCACCTATATAGCTCTGTTGGTAGAGTAGCCGTGCCAGCAACTTGAGGGTTCCAGGTTCGATCCCCGCTTCCACCGTCCTAGTCACTGCCGTTGTGTCCATGGGCAACACCCACTGTTCCACCTACACTGGTTTAAATGTAACTTAGATATTAGGGTTACACTATTGTGGGGAGGCGCAGCCGGCGAAACGAGCACGCTGGGGCCCGGCCCAAGATGGCGGTAAGGAGGCGGAGAATGCGGCTGAGCAGTCATGTGCAGGTGTGTGGCTCGCGCACCAGGACACAATTAACTCATCTCCTCACGCTGTATAAAAGGGGAGAAGGAGGACAAATCGGGGTGGAAGGAGTAGGAGAGCTGGCAGCAGTGAAGTGAAGTGAATTATATTTATATAGCGCTTTTCTCGAGTGACTCAAAGCGCTTTACATAGTGAAACCCAATATCTAAGTTACATTTAAACCAGTGTGGGTGGCACTGGGAGCAGGTGGGTAAAGTGTCTTGCCCAAGGACACAAAGGCAGTGACTAGGATGGGCGGAAGCGGGAATCGAACCTGCAACCCTCGAGTTGCTGGCACGGCCACTCTACCAACCGAGCTATACCGCTATATGTATATATATATATATATATATATATAGAAATATATATATATATATATATATATATATGTGTATATATATGTATATATTTATATGTGTGTATATATATATATATATATATATATATATATATATATATATATATATATATATATATATATATATATGTGTATATATATATATATATATATATATATATTTATATATATATATATATATATGTGTGTATATGTATATATATATATATGTGTGTGTATGTCTGTATGCATGTATATATATATGTATATGTGTGTATATATATATATATATATGTATGTATGTAGTGAAGTGAAGTGAATTATATTTATATAGCGCTTTTCTCGAGTGACTCAAAGCGCTTTACATAGTGAAACCCAATATCTAAGTTACATTTAGTGAAGTGAATTATATTTATATAGCGCTTTTTCTCTAGTGACTCAAAGCGCTTTACATAGTGAAACCCAATATCTAATTTTTACATTTAAACCAGTGTGGGTGTGGCACTGGGAGCAGGTGGGTAAAGTGTCTTGCCCAAGGACACAACGGCAGTGACTAGGATGGGCGGAAGCGGGAATCGAACCTGCAACCCTCGAGTTGCTGGTACGGCCACTCTACCAACCGAGCTATGCCGCCCTAGTGCAGGAAGAGCAAGAACGACAGAACGTAAGACGGCACAAAAGAAGTCAAACCCGCTCAAAAGCATGTCCTTCCTGGGTGGTCCATTGAACCCGCACGACGACAGCAAAAGACAATCACAACTATGTAAAAGCGCTTTGAGTCACTAGTCAAAGCTAAAAAAAACCCATCCTATTCATCCGTAATTGTGTGTTATTTCTATTCCTCGCCCTTACCGTCCTCTAATGAAACCACACTTCCACAGCACACTGGAGCCCGGGAAGGACAAAACAGGCAATTTATTCATTTTACAAATTGGCGCGGTCTCACAGCCACCAAGGCCAATTAATGCTAAGCTGAGGCCGACGAGGAATAACGGCCCCCCCGAGGTAGAACCGGCCCAGAAACACACAAGCGCGCAGACATGCACCGCATGCGCCATCGCCACCGCGACCCGGCAGTTTGGCACCAGTGGCTGAAGGGAGGGGGGGGGGGGTTCCAACACTCTCCTATTTCACTCCCCGTTTGTTCTCGGGGAGGGAGAGTTGAAGTTCTGCCCGGCGACACGGTCCTGAGGATGTTTGCGGCCGCGCACACTCACCATTACCGGTCACAAAGACGTCAGTGTGTCCAATTATAAAACCTCGCTGACTTGACCCCGCCGGAGTCGACTCCAGTCTTGACTGCTGGTTTGTTCCAGTGTCTTCAGCGGGCCAGAACTGAACTAGTTTCCATCTGCCAGTCTTGTACAAAACCCCCAAAACCGGTAAATGGTAAATAAAATCAGAATACAATGATTTGCAAATCCATTTCAACCTTGAATTGCCGCCGGTGCGCTAATTAATTTAAAACCTCTTCTCACTCGGGTACTTTCCTGGCACGCCTCCAGTCCAGACCTGTCTCCCATAGAAAATGTGGGGCGGATTATGCAGCGACTGAAGCTCTACATAAAACAAGAATGGGAAATAATTCCACTTTCAAAGCTTCAACAATTAGTTTCCTCAGTTCCCAAACGTTTATTGAGTGTTGTTAAAAGAAAAGGTGATGTAACACAGTGGTGAACATGCCCTTTCCCAACTACTTTGGCACGTGTTGCAGACATGAAATTCTAAGTTAATTATCCATCCATCCATTTTCTCCCGCTTATTCCCTTTCGGGGTCGCATAGTGGATCTAACATAATAGTGAGAGTCCAGTCCATAGTGGATCTAACATAATAGTGAGAGTCCAGTCCATTGTGGATCTAACATAATAGTGTGAGAGTCCAGTCCATAGTGGATCTAACATAATAGTGAGAGTCCAGTCCATAGTGGATCTAACATAATAGTGTGAGAGTCCAGTCCATAGTGGATCTAACATAATAGTGAGAGTCCAGTCCATTGTGGATCTAACATAATAGTGTGAGAGTCCAGTCCATAGTGGATCTAACATAATAGTGAGAGTCCAGTCCATAGTGGATCTAACATAATAGTGTGAGAGTCCAGTCCATAGTGGATCTAACATAATAGTGAGAGTCCAGTCCATAGTGGATCTAACATAATAGTGAGAGAGTCCAGTCCATAGTGGATCTAACATAATATTGTGATAGTCCAGTCCATAGTAGATCTAAAATAATAGTGAGAGTCTAGTCCATAGTGGATCTAACATAATAGTGAGAGTCCAGTCCATAGTGGATCTAACATAGTAGTGAGAGTCCAGTCCGTAGTGGAACTAACATATTAGTGTGAGTCCAGTCCATAGTGGATCTAACATAATAGTGAGAGTCCAGTCCATAGTCGATCTAACATAATAGTGAGAGTCCAGTCCATAGTGGATCTAACATAATAGTGAGAGAGTCCAGTCCATAGTGGATCTAACATAATAGTGAGAGTCCAGTCCATAGTGGATCTAACATAATAGTGAGAGTCCAGTCCATAGTGGATCTAACATAATAGTGAGAGTCCAGTCCATAGTGGATCTAACATAATAGTGTGAGAGTCCAGTCCATAGTGGATCTAACATAATAGTGAGAGTCCAGTCCATAGTGGATCTAACATAATAGTGAGAGAGTCCAGTCCATAGTGGATCTAACATAATATTGTGATAGTCCAGTCCATAGTAGATCTAAAATAATAGTGAGAGTCTAGTCCATAGTGGATCTAACATAATAGTGAGAGTCCAGTCCATAGTGGATCTAACATAGTAGTGAGAGTCCAGTCCGTAGTGGAACTAACATATTAGTGTGAGTCCAGTCCATAGTGGATCTAAAATAATAGTGAGAGTCCAGTCCATAGTGGATCTAACATAATAGTGAGAGTCCAGTCCATAGTGGATCTAACATAATAGTGAGAGTCCAGTCCATAGTGGATCTAAAATAATAGTGATAGTCTAGTCCATAGTGGATCTAACATAATAGTGAGAGTCCAGTCCATAGTGGATCTAACATAATAGTGAGAGTCCAGTCCGTAGTGGAACTAACATATTAGTGTGAGTCCAGTCCATAGTGGATCTAACATAATAGTGATAGTCCAGTCCATAGTGGATCTAACATAATAGTGATAGTCCAGTCCATAGTGGATCTAACATAATAGTGATAGTCCAGTCCATAGTGGATCTAACATAATAGTGATAGTCCAGTCCATAGTGGATCTAACATAATAGTGGGAGTCCAGTCCATAGTGGATCTAACATAATAGTGAGAGTCCAGTCCATAGTGGATCTAACATAATATTGTGATAGTCCAGTCCATAGTGGATCTAACATAATAGTGAGAGTCCAGTCCATAGTGGATCTAACATAACAGTGTGAGAGTCCAGTCCATAGTGGATCTAACATAATAGTGTGAAGGTCCAGTCCATAGTGGATCTAACATAATAGTGAGAGTCCAGTCCATAGTGGATCTAACATAATAGTGAGAGTCCAGTCCATAGTGGAACTAACATATTAGTGTGAGTCCAGTCCATAGTGGATCCAACATACTATTGTGAGAGTCCAGTCCATAGTGGATCTAACATAATAGGGAGAGTCCAGTCTATAGTGGATCTAAAATAATAGTGAGAGTCCAGTCCATAGTGGATCTAACATAATAGTGAGAGTCCAGTCCATAGTGGATCTAACATAATAGTGAGAGTCCAGTCCATAGTGGATCTAACATAATAGTGTGAGAGTCCAGTCCATAGTGGATCTAACATAATATTGAGAGTCCAGTCCATAGTGGAACTAACATATTAGTGTGAGTCCAGTCCATAGTGGATCTAACATAATAGTGAGAGTCCAGTCCATAGTGGATCTAACATAATAGTGTGAGAGTCCAGTCCATAGTGGATCTAACATAATATTGAGAGTCCAGTCCATAGTGGAACCAACATATTAGTGTGAGTCCAGTCCATAGTGGATCTAACATAATAGTGAGAGTCCAGTCCATAGTGGATCTAACATAATAGTGTGAGAGTCCAGTCCATAGTGGATCTAACATAATATTGAGAGTCCAGTCCATAGTGGAACTAACATATTAGTGTGAGTCCAGTCCATAGTGGATCTAACATAATAGTGAGAGTCCAGTCCATAGTGGAACTAACATATTAGTGTGAGTCCAGTCCATAGTGGATCTAACATAATAGTGAGAGTCCAGTCCATAGTGGATCTAACATAATAGTGAGAGTCCAGTCCATAGTGGATCTAACATAATAGTGAGAGTCCAGTCCATAGTGGATCTAACATAATATTGAGAGTCCAGTCCATAGTGGAACTAACATATTAGTGTGAGTCCAGTCCATAGTGGATCCAACATAATAGTGAGAGTCCAGTCCATAGTGGATCTAACATAATAGTGAGAGTCCAGTCCATAGTGGATCTAACATAATATTGTGATAGTCCAGTCCATAGTGGATCTAACATAATAGTGAGAGTCCAGTCCATAGTGGATCTAACATAACAGTGTGAGAGTCCAGTCCATAGTGGATCTAACATAATAGTGTGAAGGTCCAGTCCATAGTGGATCTAACATAACAGTGTGAAAGTCCAGTCCATAGTGGATCTAACATAATAGTGAGAGTCCAGTCCATAGTGGATCTAACATAATAGTGAGAGTCCAGTCCATAGTGGAACTAACATATTAGTGTGAGTCCAGTCCATAGTGGATCCAACATACTATTGTGAGAGTCCAGTCCATAGTGGATCTAACATAATAGGGAGAGTCCAGTCTATAGTGGATCTAAAATAATAGTGAGAGTCCAGTCCATAGTGGATCTAACATAATAGTGAGAGTCCAGTCCATAGTGGATCTAACATAATAGTAAGAGTCCAGTCCATAGTGGATCTAACATAATAATAGTAAGAGTCCAGTCCATAGTGGAGCTAACCTAGTACCGCATTCTTCGGACTATAAGGCACATTTAAAATCCTTTATTTTTCTCAAAAATCGTCAGTGCGCCTTTTAACCCGGTGCACCTAATTCATCCATCCATCCATGTTCTACCGCTTATCCCTTTCGGGGTTGCGGGGAATGCTGGAGCCTATCTCAGCTACAATCGGGCGGAAGGCGGGTTACACCCTGGACAAGTCGCCACTTCATCGCAGGGCCAACACAGACAGACAACATTCACACACTAGGGACCATTTAGTGTTGCCAATCAACCTATCCCCAGGTGCATGTCTGTGGAAGTGGGAGGAAGCCGGAGTAGCCGGAGGGAACCCACACATTCACGGGGAGAACATGCAAACTCCACACAGAAAGATCCCGAGCCTGGATTTGAACCCAGGACTGCAGGAACTTCGTATTGTGAGGCAGACGCACTAACCCCTCTGCCACCGTGAAGCCCCTCTAAGTTAATTATTATTTGCAAAAAAAAAAACTAAGGTTTGAGTATGAACATCAAATATGTTGTTTTTGTCGTGCATTCAACTGAATATGGGTTGAAAAGGATTTGCAAATCATTGTATTCTGTTTTTATTTACATCTAACACAATTTCCCAACTCAAATGGAAACGGGTTTTGTACAAACCCCAAAACCAGTGAAAGTTGGCACTTGGTGTAAATGTTAAATAATAACAGAACACAATGATTTGAAAGCCTTTGCAAGCTATGTTCAATTGAATAGACTGCAAAGACAAGATACTTTAATGTTCAAACTGGAAAACGTTGTTATTTTTTTGCAAATATTAGCTCATTTGGAATGTGATGCCTGCAACATGTTTCTAAAAAGCTGGCACAAGTGGCAAAAAAGACCGAGAAACTCTTCAAACACTTACCGTATTTCCTTGAATTGCTGCCGTTACGCTAATTAATCTAAAACCTCTTCAATCAATCAATCAATCAATGTTTATTTATATAGCCCCAAATCACAAATGTCTCAAAGGACTGCACAAATCATTACGACTACAACATCCTCGGAAGAACCCACAAAAGGGCAAGGAAAACTCACACCCGGTGTGCAGGGATAATTCACATCCAGTGGGACGCCATTGACAATGCTGACTATGAGAAACCTTGGAGAGGACCTCAGATGTGGGCAACCCCTCCTCTCTAGGGGACCGAAAGCAATGGATGTCGAGCGGGTCCAACATGATACTGTGAAAGTTCAATCCATAGTGGCTCCAACACAGCCGCGAGAGTTCAGTTCAAGCGGATCCAAGACAGCATCGAGAGTCCCGTCCACAGGAAACCATCTCAAGCGGATCAGCAGCGTAGAGATGTCCTCAACCGATACAGGCGAGCGGTCCATCCTGGGTCCCGACGAGCGGTCCATCCTGGGTCTCGACTCTGGACAGCCAGTACTTCATCCATGGTCATCGGACCGGACCCCCTCCACAAGGGAGGGGGGGACATAGGAGAAAGAAAAGAAGCGGCAGATCAACTGGTCTAAAAAGGAGGTCTATTTAAAGGCTAGAGTATACAGATGAGTTTTAAGGTGAGACTTAAATGCTTGTTTATAGAAGTCTTCCTTATCTTTCTTCAGTTTTAAAAGTCTCTGTCTCGATGGAGATCTTCCTTTATTACCTCCTGCTTCCATTGAAAGTCCAGTTTAGGGACTTTTTTTAGAGGAAAAAATTAACTGCTGCTTGTTGTCACTTCTTCTGCAGCCGAGTCGTCGCAATAAGGATCACTAGCGCCCTCTACCACCAGGAGGCGGGAGTCATTTAATGACTCATATTTGACACACGCAGCTACGGTATATTAATAAAACATAGCTGCTTACTGTCCTTTTCAGCATTTTCAATAGCTTGGACCTTAAATCCTACTGAATAGTCCTTAATTTTCTTCCCTTTATGCGATTTCAAATGATTGAAATCGGCCTCCTCCATTTTGAAAATGATGACGGATGAAGTGTCATCCGTGACGAGTTTGACCCTGTGGAAATTCTAGACATGCGTTAATAAAAAATAATATTTTGCGAAACGAGTTTGACCCGGCGGCAATTCAAGGAAATACGGTATATTCAATTGAATAGACTGCAAAGACTAGATACTTAACGTTCGAATTGTTATTTTTTGCAAATATGAGCTCATTTGGAATGTGGTGCCTGCGACGTGTTTTAAAAAAAGCCGGCACGAGTGGCAAAAAAGACAGAACGTTGAGGAGTGCTTATTTGGAACGCCCCAAAGGTGAACAGGCTAATTTTGAACAGGCGGGTGCCATGATTGGGTATAAAAGCAGCTTCCATGAAACAAAGACGGGGCAAAAGTCACCGCTTTGTGAAAAAACGCGTGAGCAAATTGTTTAAGAACAACATTTCTCAAAGAATTTAGGAGTTTCATCATCTACAGTCAGTAATATCATTAAAAAGTTTTAAAGAATCTGGAAGAAATCACTGCACGTAAGCAGCATGCCTGTGACTTTCAATCCCTCGGGCGGTACTGCATCAAAAACCAAAATTGGTGTGTAAAGGATATCACCACATTGACTCAGGACCACTTAAAAAAAACATTGTCAGTAAGTACAATTTGTCGCTAAATCTGTAAGTGCAAGTTAAAGCTCGACTATGCGAAGCAAAGGCCATTTATCAACAACACCCAGAAACGCCGGCTAAAGCTCATCTAAGATGGACTGATGCAAAGTGGAATAAGTGTTCTGTGGTCTGAGGAGTCCACATTTCAAATATTTAGGGGAAACTGGGGACGTCGTGTCCTTCGGAAGAAAGAGGAAAAGTACCATCCGGATTGTGATAGACGCAAAATTGAAAACCTAGCATCTGTGATGATATGGGGTTGTATTAGTGCCCAAGGCATGGGTAACTTACACATTAAGCAGGCACCATTAATGCTGAAAAGTAGGTGAGGTGGTTCGGGTATCTCCTCAGGATGCCACCCGAGTGCCTCCCTAGAGAGGTGTTTAGGGCACTTCCGACCGGCAGGATGCCACGGGGAAGTCTATGTCTACCAGCTGGCCTGGGAATGCCTCAGGATCCCCCCAAGAGGAGCTGGACGAAGTGGCTGGGGAGAGGGAAGTCTGGGGTTCTCTGTTTAGGCTACTGCCCATGCGATAACGACCTGGGATAAGCGGAACAAAATGGAATGATGGATGTACGTATAATCAACGTTGTATCAATGTCTTGTGCCTGCTGGGCTGTGAGTTCCTCAGCCTGACGTCCAACATTAGAAATATCCTGAGTCAACAGTCCCCCTGCTCCGTCTGTTCCCATCCTCACCTATGGTCATGAGCTTTGGGTTATGACAGAAAGGACAAGATCAAGCGGCTTAAATGGGTTTCCTCCGCCGGGTGGCGGGTCTCTCCCTCAGAGATAGGGTGAGGAGCTCAGAGTAAAGCCACTGTTCCTCCACATTGAGAGGAGCCAGATGAGGTGGTTCGGGCATCTCCTCAGGATGCCACCCGAGCGCCTCCCTAGGGAGGTGTTTAGGGAACTTCCGACCGGCAGGATGCCACGGGGAAGTCTATGTCTACCAGCTGGCCTGGGAATGCCTCAGGATCCCCCGGGAGGAACTGGACAAAGTGGCTGGGGAGAGGGAAGTCTGGGGTTCTCTTTTTAGGCTACTGCCCATGCGATAACGACCTCGGATAAGCGGAACAAAATGGATGGATAGATGTACGTATAATCAACGTTGTATCAATGTCTTGTGCCTGCTGGGCTGTGAGTTCCTCAGCCTGACGTCCAACATTAGAAATATCCTGAGTCAACAGTCCCCCTGCTCCGTCTGTTCCCATCCTCACCTATGGTCATTAGCTTTGGGTTATGACAGAAAGGACAAGATCAAGCGGCTTAAATGGGTTTCCTCCGCCGGGTGGCGGGTCTCTCCCTTAGAGATAGGGTGAGGAGCTCAGAGTAAAGCCACTGCTCCTCCACATTGAGAGGAGCCAGATGATGTGGTTCGGGTATCTCCTCAGGATGCCACCCGAGCGCCTCCCTAGGGAGGTGTTTAGGGAACTTCCGACCGGCAGGATGCCACGGGGAAGTCTATGTCTACCAGCTGGCCTGGGAATGCCTCAGGATCCCCCCGGAGGAGCTGGACGAAATGGCTGGGGAGAGGGGAGTCTGGGGTTCTCTGTTAAGGCTGCTGCCCATGCGATAACGACCTGGGATAAGCGGAACAAAATGGAATGATGGATGTACGTACAATCAACATTGTATCAATGCATTGTGCCTGCTGGGCTGTGAGTTCCTCAGCCTGACGTCCAACATCAGCAATATCCTGAGTCAACAGTCCCCCTGCTCCGTCTGTTCCCATGCTCACCTATGGTCATGAGCTTTGGGTTATGACAGAAAGGACAAGATCAAGCGGCTTAAATGGGTTTCCTCCGCCGGGTGGCGGGTCTCTCCCTCAGAGATAGGGTGAGGAGCTCAGAGTAAAGCCACTGTTCCTCCACTTTGAGAGGAGCCAGATGATGTGGTTCGGGTATCTCCTCAGGATGCCACCCGAGCGCCTCCCTAGGGAGGTGTTTAGGGCACTTTCGACCGGCAGGATGCCACGGGGAAGTCTATGTCTACCAGCTGGCCTGGGAATGCCTCAGGATCCCCCCGGAGGAGCTGGACGAAATGGCTGGGGAGAGGGGAGTCTGGGGTTCTAGGTTAAGGCTGTTGCCCATGCGATAACGACCTGGGATAAGCGGAACAAAATGGAATGATGGATGTACGTATAATCAACGTTGTATCAATGTCTTGTGCCTGCTGGGCTGTGAGTTCCTCAGCCTGACGTCCAACATTAGAAATATCCTGAGTCAACAGTCCCCCTGCTCCGTCTGTTTGGATATCATATTTCCCTTGGTACGCCATCAAGGTGAAAGGTACTCCCCTGCAAACCGAGCCACCAGTGGAGTTGGAACGTTTACTTGATACGTCCCTTAAAGCACTCGCGGGGAAGAGAGGAATTTCCGCGGAATGTAACATTCAAGCCATAACAGAAGTCGGATTTCTTCAGATGTGTGAAATAAAGAAACATCTGGCGTCCAACAAGACTACCGTGCAACAGCTGCTTCCTTCCCCAGCAACGGAAACGGGAGCCAAGAACTTCTCTCGACAGGAATGTAGAGCGAAAAGCTGCGTAGGTAAAAAGACGGTGGTGGTTGGGAATATTTTCATGACCCGTGAGCCTGGCAGGAAGTGTGCAGGGTTGGCTTGTTTACTCAACAATTTGCTTCCTAACGACCTACGGAGGCATTGGTGCATTCTGGGGGGAGATGTTTTTTGGACGGTGGGTCCCAAAGTCGTTTAACGGTAAGAAGTAACACTTACAGTATTAGAGTCCCGCGGGTGGATCCAAGAAAAGCAACATGAGCGGTTCCATTACATTAATTCGCTATTGGAGAGGAAATTTGGAAACCAAACGGGGTTAGGCTCATATAATTTCACTTCAAAACAAACACAGCATTGGAGTTGATTGTACTTCTACTACTTTCACACAGAATATTATTATCAAAACATATTTTCACCCCTTTATCGCAGAACCACACTAGACAAGTCAAACTTGGAAATAGTCTTTAGAGAAGTCCGCATTAATGTTGCAAGCAAGAATATTAAACATGTCTGTGGATGTTCTCATTCATCCAGGTCTTTGTAATCTCCAGTCCATAGTGGTTCTAACATAATAGTGTGAGAGTCCAGTCCATAGTGTATCTTACATAATAGTGAGAGTCCAGTCCATAGTGGATCTAACATAATAGTGTGAGAGTCCAGTCCATAGTGTATCTTACATAATAGTGAGAGTCCAGTCCCTAGTGGATCTAACATAATAGTGAGAGTCCAGTCCGTAGTGGATCTAACATAATAGTGAGAGTCCAGTCCATAGTGGATCTAACATAATAGTGAAAGTCCAGTCCATAGTGGATCTAACATAATAGTGAGAGTCCAGTCCATAGTGGATCTAACATAGTAAAGAGAGTCCAGTCCATAGTGGATCTAACATAATAGTGAGAGTACAGTCCATGGTGGATCTAACATAATAGTGAGAGTCCAGTCCATAGTGGATCTAACACAATAGTGAGAGTCCAGTCCATAGTGGATCTAACATAATAGTGAGAGTCCAGTCCATAGTGGATCTAACATAATAGTGTGAGTCCAGTCCATAGTGGATCCAACATAATAGTGAAAGTTCAGTCCATAGTGGATCTAACATAATAGTGAGAGTCCAGTCCATAGTGGATCTAACATAATAGTGTGAGAGTCCAATCCATAGTGGATCTAACATAATAGTGAGAGTCCAGTCCATAGTGGATCTAACATAATAGTGAGAGTCCAATCCATAGTGGATCTAACATAATAGTGAGAGTCCAGTCCATAGTGGATCAAACATAATAGTGAAAGTCCAGTCCATAGTGGATCTAACATAGTGAGAGTCCAGTCCATAGTGGAGCTAACATAATAGTGAAAGTCCAGTCCATAGTGGATCTAACATAATAGTGTGAGTCCAGTCCATAGTAGATCTAACATAATAGTGTGAGAGTCCAGTCCATAGTGGATCTAAAATAGTAAAGAGAGTCCAGTCCATAGTGGATCTAACATAATAGTGAGAGTCCAGTCCATAGTGGATCTAACATAATAGTGAGATTCCAGTCCATAGTGGATCCAACATAATAGTGAGAGTCCAGTCCATAGTGGATCTAACATAATAGTGAGAGTCCAGTCCATAGTGGATCAAACATAATAGTGAAAGTCCAGTCCATAGTGGATCTAACATAGTGAGAGTCCAGTCCATAGTGGAGCTAACATAATAGTGAAAGTCCAGTCCATAGTGGATCTAACATAATAGTGTGAGTCCAGTCCATAGTGGATCTAACATAGTGAGAGTCCAGTCCATAGTGGAGCTAACATAATAGTGAAAGTCCAGTCCATAGTGGATCTAACATAATAGTGTGAGTCCAGTCCATAGTGGAGCTAACATAATAGTGAAAGTCCAGTCCATAGTGGATCTAACATAATAGTGTGAGTCCAGTCCATAGTGGATCTAACATAGTGAGAGTCCAGTCCATAGTGGAGCTAACATAATAGTGAAAGTCCAGTCCATAGTGGATCTAACATAATAGTGAGAGTCCAGTCCATAGTGGATCAAACATAATAGTGAAAGTCCAGTCCATAGTGGATCTAACATAGTGAGAGTCCAGTCCATAGTGGAGCTAACATAATAGTGAAAGTCCAGTCCATAGTGGATCTAACATAATAGTGTGAGTCCAGTCCATAGTGGATCTAACATAATAGTGAGAGTCCAGTCCATAGTGGATCTAAAATAGTAAAGAGAGTCCAGTCCATAGTGGATCTAACATAATAGTGAGAGTCCAGTCCATAGTGGATCTAACATAATAGTGAGAGTCCAGTCCATAGTGGATCCAACATAATAGTGAGAGTCCAGTCCATAGTGGATCTAACATAA
The DNA here is from genome assembly GCF_033978795.1 of Nerophis ophidion. NCBI lineage: Eukaryota > Metazoa > Chordata > Actinopteri > Syngnathiformes > Syngnathidae > Nerophis > Nerophis ophidion. Next base: position 50,229,085 of record NC_084625.1, on the reverse strand, counting down.
TAGTGAGAGTCCAGTCCATAGTGGATCTAACATTATAGTGAAAGTCCAGTCCATAGTGGATCTAACATAATAGTGAGAGTCCAGTCCATAGTGGATCTAACATTATAGTGAAAGTCCAGTCCATAGTGGATCTAACATAATAGTGTGAGATTCCAGTCCATAGTGGATCTAAAATAATAGTGAGAGTCCAGTCCATAGTGGATCTAAAATAATAGTGAGAGTCCAGTCCATAGTGGATCTAACATAATAGTGTGAGTCCAGTCCATACTGGATCTAACATAATAGTGAAAGTCCAGTCCATAGTGGATCTAACATAGTAAAGAGAGTGCAGCCCATAGTGGATCTAAAATAGTAAAGAAAGTCCAGTCCATAGTGGATCTAACATAATAGTGAGAGTCCAGTCTATAGTGGGGCCAGCAGAAGTTCTTCTACTCAACAGGAGCACTCTCTGTTTTTAGGAATTTGATACAAAAATGTTTGTCTTCCAAGTTTTCAACTGAACCGGTACGTTGTCACTCGCGTGTCGGGTTTGGCCCCCGGACCGCCGGTTGAAAGCACTTACACACAAAGACTTAACGGACTATTTCCATTCCCATTATTCCTGAACACACCACATATTTCTCCTGTGTTAAATTCATCTGCGCCGCAATTCAAACGGCAGAATTTTCCTTGGCCTGTGGTCGGAACTCTCCGGTACTCGGGCGCATAAAAGAGAACCAGACCCGGGACTTATAGCTCCATACTGCTGTGAGTGCGCGGCATGACTCAGCGCCTACACAGCGTGTGAGCATGGAAAGTTACAGACCCGGCGCCATGGACGACAGTCGCAGTCAAGATATTCGTCTTCTTGACCGCTCGGAATTTGTCCGCACAGTAGGACGGGCGGCTGGAACAATGGGAGAGGACTATTTTATTGCCATAACACTAAAACATGCTAAATGATCACTTGAACGGAAACATAAAAGCAGGACTGAGCACAACTCCACTAAAAAGGTCCACAAGCACAGTCGTGGTTTTGTTCGTTTCCAGGAGTGAAACCGGTTTTATGAACGTCGTTCCTAAAGGAGCGGGACGACTGAGAAATGTCCAAAAAACTTTATTGAATTCAATTAAACCGCCGTCCCGTTGGAAGGCCCAGCATTGTCCTGCCAAGCAAAACAAGACACACTAGGTCTTCCGTTACTTCAAGTTCATAAATCTACTCTCTTCCTGTATCCTGTTTAAGTGCTCGCCGGCGTCGTCAGACGGTACGAGTTCAGTTTTAGTAAGCAACCAGGCCGTGCGGTTTTCAATCAATCAATCAATCAATCAATGTTTATTTATATAGCCCCAAATCACAAATGTCTCAAAGGACTGCACAAATCATTACGACTACAACATCCTCGGAAGAACCCACAAAAGGGCAAGGAAAACTCACACCCAGTGGGCAGGGAGAATTCACATCCAGTGGGACGCCAGTGACAATGCTGACTATGAGAAACCTTGGAGAGGACCTCAGATGTGGGCAACCCCCCTCCCCCTCTAGGGGACCGAAAGCAATGGATGTCGAGCGGGTCTAACATGATACTGTGAAAGTTCAATCCATAGTGGCTCCAACACAGCCGCGAGAGTTCAGTTCTAAGCGGATCCAAGACAGCAGCGAGAGTCCCGTCCACAGGAAACCATCCCAAGCGGAGGCGCATCAGCAGCGTAGAGATGTTCCCAACCGATACACAGGCGAGCGGTCCATCCTGGGTCTCGACTCTGGACAGCCAGTACTTCATCCATGGTCATCGGACCGGACCCCCTCCACAAGGGAGAGAGGGACATGGGAGAAAGAAAAGAAGCGGCAGATCAACTGGTCTAAAAAGGAGGTCTATTTAAAGGCTAGAGTATACAGATGAGTTTTAAGGTGAGACTTAAATGCTTCTACTGAGGTAGCATCTCGAACTGTTACCGGGAGGGCATTCCAGAGTACTGGAGCCCGAACGGAAAACGCTCTATAGCCCGCAGACTTTTTTTGGGCTCTAGGAATCACTAATAAGCCGGAGTCTTTTGCACGCAGATTTCTTGCCGGGACATATGGTACAATACAATCGGCAAGATAGGATGGAGCTAGACCGTGTAGTATTTTATACGTAAGTAGTAAAACCTTAAAGTCACATCTTAAGTGCACAGGAAGCCAATGTAGGTGAGCCAGTATAGGTATATATGTATGTATATATGTATATAAAGGTATATACAGTATAGGTATATATGTATGTATATATGTATATAAAGGTATATACAGTATAGGTATATATGTATGTATATATGTATATAAAGGTATATACAGTATAGGTATATATGTATGTATATAAAGGTATATACAGTATAGGTATATATGTATATAAAGGTATATACAGTATAGGTATATACAGTATAGGTATATATGTATATAAAGGTATATACAGTACAGGCGTAATATGATCAAACTTTCTTGTTCTTGTCAAAAGTCTAGCAGCCGCATTTTGTACCAACTGTAATCTTTTAATGCTAGACATGGGGAGACCCGAAAATAATACGTTACAGTAATCGAGACGAAACAAACGCATGGATAATGATCTCGGCGTCTTTAGTGGACAAATGGAGCGAATTTGTTCATGTTAAACTTAAATACCCAAAGTTCAAATTTCAGGTCAGTTTCCATGTTTTCTTACTTTGCTTTATCAGCAGAGCATTCACTTATATGACCCATTTCCAAACAACCTTCCCTAGTCATGGTGCAGAGAGAAAAAACTAATCACCCAGCACAAAAAGTCAATGCGATGAGGTGACGACTTGTACAGGGTGTACCCCGCCTTCCGCTCGAATGCAGCCGAGATAGACTCCAGCACATAGGAACAAAAACAACAACAAAATAAATCCACACACATGGTCACATGTTGAACTTGAATACCCAAGATTCAAATTTCAGGTTAGTGTCCATGTTTCCTTACTTTGCTTCATCACCAGAGCATTCACTTATATGACCCAATCCAAACAACCTTCCCTAGTCATAGTGCAGAAAAAAAAAAAACCCAACAAAATAAGTCAACACACGGGGAAGGAGTCGCACATAATATCTTATTGGGGAAGGAGTCGCACGTAATACCTTGTACGGGGAAGGAGTCGTGCGTAAAATCTTATACGGGGAAGGAGTCGTGCGTAATATCTTGTACGGGGAAGGATTTGTGCGTAATACCTTATACGGGGAAGGAGTCGCACGTAATACCTTGTACGTGCGACTAGAAAATGGATGGATGGACCCAAAGTTAAATGTTTTCTTACTTCTCTGTGACACAGCATTCAGTCATAAGACCAGATCCAAACAACCTTCCCTAGTCATGGTGCAGAGAGAAAAAACTAATCAACCAGCACAAAAAGTCAATGCGATGAGGTGGCGACTTGTCCAGGGTGTACCCCGCCTTCTGCCCGATTGTAGCTGAGATAGGCGCCAGCGCCCCCCGCGACCCCGAAAAAGGGAATAAGCGGTAGAAAATGGATGGATGGACCCAAAGTTAAATGTTTTCTTACTTCTCTGTGACACAGCATTCAGTCATAAGACCAGATCCAAACAACCTTCCCTAGTCATGGTGCAGGAAAAAAAATATCAACCAACAAAATAAGTCAACACACATGGTGGCATATTTAACTTAAATACCCACGGCTCAAATTTCAGGTCAGCGTCAATGTTTTCTTACTTTGCTTCATCAGCAGAGCATTCACTTATATGACCCAATCCGAACAACCTTCCCTAGTCATGGTGCAGGAAAAACAAAAACAAAACAAAAAAAAACAGGTCAACACAAATGGTCACATATTAAACTTAAATACCCAACATTCAAAGTCAGGTCAATGTCCATGTTTTCTTACTTTGCTTCATCACCAGAGCATTCACTTATATGACCCAATTCAAACAACCTTCCCTAGTCATGGTGCAGGAAAAAAAACAAAAAAAACAACAAAACAGGTCAACACAAATGGTCACATATTAAACTTAAATACCCAACATTCAAAGTCAGGTCAGTGTCCATGTTTTCTTACTTTGCTTCATCACCAGAGCATTCACTTATATGACCCATTCTAAACAACCTTCCCTAGTGGTGGTGCAGGAACAAAAACAACAACAAAATAAATCAACACACATGGTCACATGTTGAACTTGAATACCCAAGATTCAAATTTCAGGTTAGTGTCCATGTTTTCTTACTTTGCTTCATCACCAGAGCATTCACTTATATGACCCAATCCAAACAACCTTCCCTAGTCATAGTGCAGGAAAAAAAAATACCCAACAAAATAAGTCAACACACATGGTCACATATTAAACTTAAATACCCACGGTTCAAATTTTAGGTCAGTGTCCATGTTTTCTTACTTCGCTTCCACAGCAAAGCATTTACTTATATGCTCCATTCCAAACAACCTTCCCTAGTCATGGTACAGAAAGAAAAAAAAAACAACAACAAAATAAGTCAACACACATGGTCACATATTTAACTTAAATACCTAAGGCTCAAATTTCAGGTCAGTGTCCATGTTTTCTTATTTTGCTTCATCAGCAGAGCATTCACTTATATGACCCATTCTAAACAACCTTCCCTAGTGGCGGTGCAGGAACAAAAACAACAACAAAATAAATCAACACACATGGTCACATGTTGAACTTGAATACCCAAGATTCAAATTTCAGGTTAGTGTCCATGTTTTCTTACTTTGCTTCATCACCAGAGCATTCACTTATATGACCCAATCCAAACAACCTTCCCTAGTCTAAGTGCAGGGAAAAAAAATACCCAACAAAATAAGTAAAAACACATGGTCACATATTAAACTTAAATACCCAAGGTTCAAATTTCAGGTCAGTGTCCATGTGTTCTTACTTCGCTTCCACAGCAAAGCATTTACTTATATGCCCCATTCCAAACAACCTTCCCAAGTCATGGTACAGAAAGAAAAAACAACAACAACAAAATAAGTCAACACACATGGTCACATATTTAACTTAAATACCTAAGGCTCAAATTTCAGGTCAGTGTCCATGTTTTCTTATTTTGCTTCATCAGCAGAGCATTCACTTATATGACCCATTCCAAACAACCTTCCCTAGTGATGATGCAGGAAGAAAAACAACAACAAAACAAGTCAACACACATGGTCACATATTGAACTTAAATACCCAAGGTTCAAAGTCAGGTCAGTGTCCATGTTGTCTTACTTTGCTTTACCAGCAGAGCATTCACTTATATGACCCATTCTAAACAACCTTCCCTAGTCATTGTGCAGGAAAAAAAACAACAACAAAAAAAAAATAAGTCAACACACATGGTCTCATATTGAACTTAAATACCCAAGGTTCAAAGTCAGGTCATGTTGTCTTACTTTGCTTTACCAGCAGAGCATTCACTAATATGACCCATTCCAAACAACCTTCCCTAGTCATGGTGCAGTAAAAAAAACAAAATAAGTCAACACACATGGTCACATATTGAACTTAAAATACCCAAGTTTCAAAGTCAGGTCAGTGTCCATGTTTTCTTACTTTGCTTCATCAGCAGAGCATTCACTTATATGACCCATTCCAAATAACCTTCCCTAATGACGATGCAGGAACAAAAACAACAACAAAATAGGTCAACACACAGGGTCACATATTGAACTTAAATACCCAAGTTTCAAAGTCAGGTCAGTGTCCATGTTTTCTTACTTTGTTTCATCAGCAGAGTATTCACTTATATGACCCAATCCAAACAACCTTCCCTGGTCATGGTGCAGAGAAAAAAACTAATAATACGGTACGAAAATACGGTATCCAAATGAATGCAATTTCCCTGCAGGTAAGATATTTTAATAAAACTCGTAGTTTGGAGACCCTCGGTCTATTGGTTGAATTGAGTTTTTCCTTGGCTCCAGTGTCATATCTCTGCATGTAACAAACCGTAGATACCAGAAGCGCCTTTGTTCCGTTTCCCTCAACATGGTACAGACATCAAGCCTGCAGCATCATTTATTTTGTCTCTTGCCGTATGTTTCGTGCAGGCGTAGGCAGGAGGATGTCACGTGACAGGGGAGAACGCGGCGGTGGTGGGCGGCGCCGTGGTGGGCCTCGATAGGCGGGAGAGGAAGAATGCGAGGGGGACAAATGTTTGGGTAAATATTGCGTGCGCCTGTGCGTCACATCAGATGCAATCTGTGGACTTGAGCGCCGGCCAAGTTGTGCAGAGATAATAAATCCGCAAGACAACGCTGGAATTGTCCCTTTCCTCAGGCTGCACTTCGGATTTGGCAACAATCTACGTCACGGGTGTCAAACTCAAGACCCCGGGGGCCAAATTAGGCACGCCACTTAATTTAAGTGGCCCGTGAAAGCCTGGAAATAATATGCGTGTGGAGAGGCGGGGCCGACGGCGGGGCAGGGCACGCTGGAACCCTGCCCAAGATGGCGGCAAGGAGGCGGAGAATGCGGCGGAGCGGAGAGGCGAGGCGTGTTGGGAGATATGCCGCCACAATCTAATTCAGGTGCGTGTATCGCGCACTGGCAGACAATCAACATATCTCCTCGCAGTGTATAAAAGGGGAGAAGGAGGAGAGATCGGGGCAGAAGGAGGAGAGTCCGCAGCAGATGAAGAGCAAGAGCGCCAAAGAGCACATGAGAGACGGAGACGCGGCTGGCTGAAAAGCGACCGAGGATCGAGCAGCGGAGAAGGAGCCGAAAAGTGACCCGACCGGAATTGAGCTTTATTGAAAAATAAAGCGGCCGAAATGAGTTTCCTCCGCCGTGTGGCGGGGCTCTCCCGTAGAGATAGGGTGAGAAGCTCTGCCATCCGGGAGGAACTCAAAGTAAAGCCGCTGCTCCTTCACATCGAGAGGAGCGAGATGAGGTGGTTCGGGCATCTGGTCAGGATGCCATCCGAACGCCTCCCTAGGGAGGTGTTTAGGCCACGTCCAACCGGTAGGAGGCCACGGGGAAGACCCAGGACACGTTGGGAAGACTATGTCTCCCGACTGGCCAGGGAACGCCTCGGGATCCCCCGGGAAGAGCTAGACGAAGTGGCTGGGGAGAGGGAAGTCTGGGTTTCCCTGCTTAGGCTGTTGCCCCCGCGACCCGACCTCGGATAAGCGGAAGATGATGGATGGATGGATGGATGAAAAATAAACAAGAGTCAAACCTGCTCAAGCATGTCTTTCCTGAGTGTTCCATGGAACCCGCACGACGACGGCAAGAGACTGTTACATTTGGCGCCCAACCAGGCTGGACCACCGGATGCGGGGGAGGACGATCCCCTGTGGGCTCTCCTCCTTCTGCCCTTTTATACACTGCGAGGAGATATGTTGATTGTCTGCGCGATCCACGCACCTGAATTAGATTGCGCCGGCGTCGCTCCCGGCACACCCCGCCTCTCCGCTCCGCCGCATTCTCCGCATCCTTGCCGCCATCTTGGGCAGGGCTCCAGCTTGCCCTGTCCCGCCGTCGGCTCCGCCTCTCCAAAATGTGTTAATAAAATGTTTCATCTTTTCTTACTAAATATGTTTCTTCTTTCCATTTTTGACATTAAAAGTCATGTACTGCATGCAATTGGCATGTCTTTTAAAATCCTATATTATCAAAATCAAAATATTATGTATTCCCTCCCAAAAAATTTTGCTAAAATAAAGATAAAATACTGTACTAAATTATCTGCTTGACTTATGATTTTCAAAACAAATTATAGACTGTAAAATTGACAATACTGTTAAATATTTTTTTTTTTACCGGAAAATCAACTTTCATACTTTTTTTTGCCATTGAAAGTAAGAAACTAAAACATTAAAAAACTAAGAAAAAATAAATAAAAACAATAAGATTTTATGATTGAAAAAAAAAGTCAGCTATGTTGAATCTTGTACATCATGCAATTGCATATCTTTTTTAAAATCCAATAATATCAAAATCAAAATATTATCATGTACTCCAAAAATGTTTTTTTTTTGCTCAAATAAAGATAAATACTGTACTTAAATATCTGCTTGACTTATGATTTTCAAAACAAATTAAAGACTGTGAAATTGACAATACTGTTAAATACGTTTGGTTTTTTTTACCGTAAAATCAACTTTGGTACTTTTTTTTCTCCATATACAGTAAGACACTAAAACATTAAAGAAGAAAGAAAAAAAACATTAAAACAACAAGATTTTATGGTAAAAAAAAATAAATTAAAAAAGGCAGCATTCTTGAATCTTACCGCTAAAAACATTGGTATTGTTTCTCTCTTCCATTCTTTTTATTCCATTTTTTTTACATGCTGTAAAAAACACTGCTTTCACTGTAAAATTCTAGTGACAGTTTTCAAAGTAAAATGTAAATATTTTTTTGCAGTTTATGGGGGAAAAAGATGTATATATATATATATATATACATATATATATATATATATATATATATATATATATATGTATATATATATATATATATATATATATATATATATATATATATATATATATATATATATACATATATATATATATACACACATAAATGTATACATACACACAAATGTATATACAAACAGTTATACACACTATATGTACAAATGTGTGTGTATATATATATATATATATATATATATATATATATATATATATATATATATATATATATATATAAATTAATTTGGCCACCTGCCTTGACTCACATATAAACTTGAAGTGCTATCCCATTCCTAACCCATAGGGGTCAATATGATGTGGGTCCCCCTTTTGCAGCTATTACAGCTTCAACTCTTCTGGGAAGGCTGTCCACAAGGTTGCGGAGTGTGTCCACAAGAATTTTCCACCATTCTTCCCAAAGCGCATTGGTGAGGTCACACACAGATGTTGGTGGAGAATGCCTGGCTCTCAGTCTCCGTTTTAATTCATCCCAAAGGTGTTCTATTGGGTTCAGGTCAGGACTCTGTGCAGGCCAGTCACATTCATCCACACCAGACTCTGTCATCCATGTCTTTATGGACCTTGCTTGTTGGAAGAGGAAGGGGCCCTCTCCAAACTTTTCCCACAAGGTTGGGAGCATGGAATTGTCCAACATGTTTTGGTATACTGGAGCATTCAAAGTTCCTTTCACCGGAACTAAGGGGCCAAGTCCAACTCCTGAAAAACAACCCCACACCATATTTCCTCCTCCACCAAATTTCACACTCGGCACAATGCAGTCCGAAATGTAGCGTCCTCCTGGCAACCTTCAAACCCAGACTGGTAGATCAGATTGCCAGATGGAAAAGCATGTTTCATACATCCAGAAAAGGCGTCTCTACGGCTCTAAAGTCCAGCGTCAACGTCCTTTAGTTTACACCACTGCATCCCACGCTTTGCATTGGACTTGGTGATGTATGGCTTAGATGCAGCTGCACGGCCATGGAAACCCATTCCATGAAGCTCTCTGCGTACTGTACGTGGGCTAATTGGAAGGTCACATGACGTTTGGAGCTCTGTAGCAACTGACTGTGCAGAAAGTCTTTGCACTATGCGCTTCAGCATCCGCTGACCCCTCTCTGTCAGTTTACGTGGCCTACCACTTGGTGGCTGAGTTGCTGTTGTTCCCAAACTCTTCAATTTTCTTATAACAAATTGACTTAGGAAGACACGGAGAAAAAGGAGCCCCATTTTGTCTTCCTTCCTGGAGGCTTTTCTTGGCAGCGTTCACACACAGGATGCAGGCGGCGGGCCCCGGGAAAGTTGGACCGCACTGTCTGACTTAGGGCCGCCTAATCGGCCCACAACAAACGCCAGTGGAAACTGAAGCTGATTATAATTTGAGCCGGGGGCCTCTGCCTGCTGATTGGTGAAGGGGGTCTCTGAGGCCACAAGGGTAGGAACTCTTACTTACCCCCACAATTTTTATATTATATATATATATATATATATATATATATATATATATATATATGGTGGAACAAGGGGATGGGTCAAATGCAGAGGGTAATTTCACCACACCTAGTGTGTGTGTAACTATCATTGGTACTTTAACTCAACATCAAGGGTTGAAATTGGGGGTTATATCACCAAAATTGATACCCGGGTGCGGCCACCGTTGCTTACTGCTCTCCTCACCCCCCAGGGGGTGATCAAGAGTGATGGGTCAAATGCAGAGGGTAATTTCGCCCGACCTAGTGTGTGTGTGACGATCATTGGTACTTTAACTTTAACTCATTATCAAGGGTTGGAATTGGGGGTTAAATCAACAAAATTGATTCCCGGGTGCGGCCACCGCTGATGCTCACTGCTCCCCTTACCCCCCAGGGGGTGATAAAGGGTGATGGGTCAAATGCAGAGGGTAATTTCGCCCGGCCTAGACTGTGTGTGACAATCATTGGTACTTTAACTTTAACTCAGCATCAAGGGTTGGAATTGGGGGTTAAATTACCAAAATTTTTTCCCAGGTGCGGCCACCGCTGCTGCTCACTGCTCCCCTCACCCCCTAGGGGGTGGAACAAGGGGATGGGTCAAATGCAGAGGGTAATTTCCCCAGACCTAATGTGTGTGTGCGTGTGTGTAACAATCATTGGTACTTTAACTTTAACTCCGCATCAAGGGCTGAAATTGGGGGTTAAACCACCAAAAATGATTCATGGGCGCTGCCACCGCTTTCGCGCACTGCTCCCCTCACGCCCCGGGGGTGGAAAAAGGGGAGGGGTTGAATGCAGAGGGTCATCAGTGGTACTTTAACTTTAACTTTTTAGCGATTTCCTCGAGGCAGCGAACGACTTTGATCTTTCCTGGTAATCCAACTACTTGATTTATTCAAGGACTCGTTTCGGTTTTGTCTCTTTTAGTTTTGACTGTCCGTAAATGACGAGCTCGTTGTCCGAGGCGCACACTTCACCGTCTCATCATCGGCGGTTACTCGAAACGAGTATGACAATCCTTTTGGTTGGGTGCCCGTGCGTAACTTTGTTTAACGTGGGGAGACTGGAGACAGTCACCACACGGTCCTTGACAGATCCGAGCCAGGGTCCGGTGGCATGGAGTCCAATACGACTGGGGAGCCTTTTCTGCTGCAGCCTTCTCCCGCCATCACAGTCGTTGTGGTAGTTCTTAAATCACAGTCTTCCGCCTGCTCCGCCGTTGAAGTCTTCACTGAATCCCTGGCTAGGGGGCAGTTAGGTACTAGGTCTTTGCCAAGGGCCACCTGGGGTAACAGTAGTAGAGAGGTCAACCTCCTAGTGCCCCAAGACCCCATAGAGGAGCCTCCACAGCCGGATGCAGACCCGTCTAGACTCCGGACAAACATGATATCTGCTTCGATACAGTTGCTCTGACTCGACTTTCTCATGCCAGGCCCTTTTTCACTGCGCCTCACCCCCCCCTGGGGTGCAGGAGTGTGAAGTGTGAATGAGCTTCTGTTGCGACCCCCTTGACCTTGTCCTGTGTCAGGACCGGCAGTCGGTCCGGGAGGCCAGAGGTCATCTCTTCCTCGATAAACCCCCGGAGACACAGCGCAAGGGTCGGTCCGGTCCGCCTTTGATCGATTGGGACTGCCGGTGGAAAACAGGAAGCCGGAGACGGAATACTGCCGGATTCACTAGAAAGTGTTAAAAACCAAAGGGATTACAGGGTGCTCTAGTTTTATAGCTCATACAGAACGTGGACCATGAACGTCATCAGTCAGCGAGACGCCCGTCCTGTCAAAATAAAGTGAAACGCTGCAGACGTTCCATTCGGTGGACATTCCCCACAACTGATATGGAGGCTGAAAAGTTCCCTTTGACTCCCTGAGAAGGAACAACATCCACTCATGACTGCCACCAACTGGTCAGAGACCACGGCTGCATGTTGGATCAGGAACCACAACAGTTTGTAGGATAACTGAAGAACCCCAATGAAGGGGCTGGTAGGACACCCTGGTTGGACAAAGACATTGATTGTAGACCAAGGAACAGCCTTCCAAAATTAAACTGGACGTCCATAACTTCTAACTGTTCAACATTTTTCAACTTGCCAGATTGTGAAAAGGTCAGAAAAAGGTAGAAGCAAGTACTGATTGTTTGCTCACTTCCTGTGTTTACAAACCGTCCAATCGGGAAAATATCATGTCTAAAAGTACAGTTAATGGATAATACATAATATGTATTTACCTTAAACATTAAAAGAGCCAAATTGGACCAAAAATACAAAAAAATAATTTGTCTGGAGCCGCAAAAAATTTAAATTTTAGTCTTATATATGAATATAAGTGTTATAATGAAGACAACACATGACGTAAGTGTCCATATTAGTTATAATAGCCTACTATCAAAATGACTTTAAAAGTCTTATATAAGTGTTATAATGAAAGCAACACATGGTATAAGTGTCTATATTAGCTTTATTAACTTACTATCAAAATTACTTTGAATGTTTTATATAAGTGTTATAATGACGCAAGTGTCTTTATTCGTTATAATAGCCTACTATCAAAACAACTTTAAAAGTCTTATATAAGTGTTATAATGAAAGCAACACATGGTGTAAGTGTTTATATTAGCTTTATTAACTTACTATCAAAATTACTTTGAAAGTTTTATATAAGTGTTATAATGACGCAAGTGTCTTTATTTGTTATTATAGCCTACTATCAAAACGACTTTAAAAGTCTTATATAAGTGTTATAATGAAGGCAACACATGGTGTAAGTGTTTATATTAGCTTTATTAACTTACTATCAAAATTACTTTGAAAGTTTTATATAAGTGTTATAATGACGCAAGTGTCTTTATTTGTTATTATAGCCTACTATCAAAACGACTTTAAAAGTCTTATATAAGTGTTATAATGAAGGCAACACATGATGTAAGTGTCTATATTAGCCTACTATCAAAATGACTTTGAAAGTCTTATATAAGTGTTATAATGAAGGCAACACATGATGTAAGTGTCTATATTAGCTTTAATAACTTACTATCAAAGTTACTTTGAATGTTTTATATAAGTGTTATAATGACGCAAGTGTCTTTATTCGTTATAATAGCCTACTATCAAAACGACTTTAAAAGTCTTATAAAAGTGTTATAATGAAGACAACACATGATGTGTCTATATTAGCCTACTATCAAAATGACTTTAAAAGTCTTATATAAGTGTTATAATGAAGACAACACATGACGTAAGTGTCTATATTAGCTTAATTAGCCTACTATCAAAATTACTTTAAATGTTTTATATAAGTGGGGCGGCATAGCTCGGTTGGTAGAGTGGCCGTGCCAGCAACTTGAGGGTTGCAGGTTCGATTCCCGCTTCCGCCATCCTAGTCACTGCCGTTGTGTCCTTGGGCAAGGCACTTTACCCACCTGCTCCCAGTGCCACCCACACTGGTTTAAATGTAACTTAGATATTGGGTTTCACTAAGTAAAGCACTTTGAGTCACTAGAGAAAAGCGCTATATAAAAATATAATCCACTAATTCACTTCACTTCAAGTGTTATAATGAAAACAACACATGACGTAAGTGTCTATATTAGCTATATTGGCCTACTATCAAAATGACTTTTCTTCCGCTTATCTGAGGTCGGGTCGCGGGGGCAGCAGCCTAAGCAGAGAAGCCCAGACTTCCCTCTCCCCACCCACTTGGTCCAGCTCCTCCTGGGGAATCCCGAGGTATTCCCAGGCCAGCCGGGAGACATAGTCTTCCCAAAGTGTCCTGGGTCTTCCCCTTGGCCTGTCGGATTTGCCCCAAACACCTCCCTATGGAGGCGTTCGGGTGGCATCCTGAGCAAATGCCCGAACCACCTCATCTGGATCCTCTCCATGTGGAGGAGCAGGGTAATCTTGTTTGATCTTGTCCTTTCGATCATGACCCAAAGCTCATGACCATAGGTGAGGATGGGAACGTAGATTGACTGGTAAATTGAGAGCTTTGCCTTCCGGCTCAGCTCCTTCTTCACCACAACGGATCGATACAGTGTCCGCTTTACTGAAGACGCCGCACCGATCCGCCTGTTGACCTCACAATCCATTCTTCTCTCACTCGTGAACAAGACTCCGAGGTACTTGAACTCCTCCACTTGGGGAAGGGTCTCCTCCCCAACCCGGAGATGGCACTCCACCCTTTCCCGGTTGAGAACCCCGAAATCGGAATTGGAGGTACTGATTGTCATCCCGGTCGCTTCACACTGCGAATCGATCCAGTGAGAGCTGAAGATCCTGGCCGGTTGAAGCCATCAGGACCACAGAGACCTAATCCTACAGCCACCAAACCGGATCCCCTCAACGCCCTGACTGCGCCTAGAAATTCTGTCCATAAAAGTTATGAACAGAATCGGCGACAAAGGGCAGACTTGGTGGAGTCCAACCCTCACTGGAAACTGGAAACGGAAACTGGAAACCTGCTGCACTATATTTTACTATTCAATACTTTTTTTTTTACCTGCAATTTGCTACTGTCTCTGCCTTCCGAGGTCAGGACCGACACAACTGTGACACGTTCTGACCATGAAGGACAATCTGCAACGATGGACAGTGGCGTGGTTTCTTCACTAGTCTGATTTGCCTCCGGTGGTGGACGGGAGCCATTGCACCGACAATCCATCAAGCAGTGCGGCTTTGTAGCTAGCCAAAGTCGTTCTAAAACATTGACGTTTTTTTGAGCGCCGTGTGTAATGTTCTATATTCTCAATGGAACTTCAAGGTTTTGGGGGCTTGGACGGGATTGGTTCTTTGTTTTATTTTGAGTGCGTCAAACCCTATTTCTGTGCACTTCCCTGCTGCACTATATTTCGTTATTCGATACTTTTTTTTACTAGCAATTTGCTGCCGTCTCCGCCTTCTGAGGTCAGGACAGACACAACTGTGACACGTTCCGACTGAAGGACAATCTGCAACGATGGACAGTGGCGTGGTTTCTTCACGAGTCTGATTTGTGTCCGGTGGTTGGTTGGGAGCCATTGCACCGACAATCCATCAAGCGATGCAACTTTGTAGCTAGCCAAAGACGTTCTAAAACATTGACGTTTTTTTGAGCGCCGTGTGTAATGTTCTATATTCTCAATGGGACATCAACGTTTTGGGGCTTGTCCGGGATTGGTTCTTTGTTTTATTTTGAGTGCGTCAAACCCTATTTCTGTGCACTTCCTTGCTGCACTATATTTTGTTATTCGATACTTTTTTTTTACTAGCAATTTGCTGCAGTCTCCGCCTTCTGAGGTCAGGACCGACTAAACCGTGACATGTTCCAACCATGAAGGACAATCTGCAATGATGGACAGTGGCGTGGTTTCTTCACAAGTCTGATTTGTCTCCGGTGGTAGACGGGAGCCACTACGCCGACAATCCATCAAGCAGTGCGGCTTTGTAGCTAGCCAAAGACCTTCTAAAACATTTTGACGTTTTTTTGAGCGCCGTGTGTAATGTTCTATATTCTCAATGGAACATCAAGGTTTTTGGGTCTTGGACGGGGTTGGTTCTTTGTTTTATTTTGACTGTGTCGAGCCCTATTTCTGTGCACTTCTCTGCTGCACTATATTTTGTTATTTGATACTTTTTTCTTTTGTTGCAATTTGCTGCCGTCTCCGCCTACCGAGGTCAGGACCGACACAACTGTGACATGTTCCGACTGTGAAAGACAATCTGCAACGATGGACAGCGGCGTGGTTTCTTCACAAGGCGGATTTGTCTCCGGTGGTGGATAGGACAAATCAAGCAGTGCGGCTTTGAAGCTAGCTAAAGTCGTACTAAAATATCAATGGTTTTTTTTAGCGCTGTGTGTAATGTTCTATATTCTCAATGGAACATCAACGTTTTGGGGCTTGTCCGGGATTGGTACTTTGTTTTATTTTGAGTGCGTCAAACCCTATTTCTGTGCACTTCCCTGCTGCACTATATTTTGTTATTCGCTACCTTTTTTTTTTTACCTGCAATTTTGCTGCCGTCTCTGCCTTCCGAGGTCAGGACCGACCCAACCGGTGGACGGGAGCCATTAGCACAGAGCTGCTGCCAAGGCTGGTTGTGGTGAATGGAAGGCAGCTGACACACAACACTGTGTGCGACACAGACACACAACACTGTCTGTGACACAGCTGAAGGATGGACCGGGAACAAGAGAACTCAGGTGTCCATGTGGCGCTTGTGTACACACGTAAAAAAAAAAAAAAAAAATCACACAAGGGAGTCCATGGTATGGGTTGCAGGGGTTGAGGCACCCCAGCTGCCGAGGCCCCCGGTGGGGTGAGGAGGTCAGGAACATTACCCTCCATTTGTAAAGGAGAGAGTAGGCATGTCCAACAAGTCCCACCTGCCACTATATTTATGAAATGACTCATTGGAGTCTTGGCTTCCATCAGGCGCTGACACGGGGAACCCAAAGCACACATTTGACTGCACCCTAAATGTTGGCTGGCTTTTAAAAAAGGAACCCTATGAGTCGACCCCCTTGGACAAATCCCCTCATGTTCCCGAGCAAGGGAGGGCGACAAAATGAACTTTTACGACTTGCAAGGAAAGCGTGGAAGGTCTGTGAGTCGACGAGAAAAATATAGTTTTGTCGAGACGCCGTAGCAAAGGGAGACCGCCCGTCTCTGCTGGACTTTGGGTGGTGCGGCTGAGCAACTTGAGGGGTTCCAGGTTCCATTCAGGTTTGCCGCCGTGTCCTTGGACAAGACCATGGACATGACCAACCTTGGTCCCAGTGCCACCCACACTGGTTTGAATGGAGCTCAGAAATGTAGGTAATGGGTTCCACTATGTGAGTCTTTGACTTGGGGGGCTTATATATATATATAAATATATATATATATATATAAAAATAAAACTCATGATACAAGTAGTGCCTCGGTTTATGTAGGTCGAGTGTCCAAACAAAGACTATTTAGTACCGATATTGATGCCTTGAGTATCGGCCGATACCGAAAACTACTAACCTATCTACAACACCCAAAACCAGCAAAGTTGGCACATTGTGTAAATGGTAGATAAAAACAGAATATGATGTTTTGCAAAACCTTGTCTTTGCAGTCTATTCAATTGAAAATAAGTTGAAAAGGATTTCCAAATCATTGCATTCTGTTTTTATGTACCATTTACACAACGTGCCAACTTTAGTGGTTTTGGGTTTTGTAGATAGGTTAGTAATTTTCGGTATCGACCGATACTCAAACCATCAATATCGGTACAAAATGGTCTTTGTTTGGACACTCGACCTACACAAACCGAGGCACCAGTTATATCATGAGTTTGAGGTTCCAAAAATGCCGCACCGGTATGTTGAAGCACAGTACGTCTAACTATGGTAATGTGCAGACATTCTATCAAATGGTGCGGCTTTGTAGCTAAACAAAAATTGGGTTTCTCAGTCGGAACATTAAAAATATCTTATCTTTGCAGTCAAACATGCCTATTTCAATTGTTTTGGCTTTTATAGATAGGTTCGTAATTTTCGGTATCAATATCGGTACTAAATAGTCTTTATTTGGACACTCGACCTACACAAATCGAGGCACCACTTGTATCATGAGTTTGAAGTTCCAAAAATGCGGTCCTCATACACACACCCGTATGTTGAAGCACAGTACGTCTGACTATGGTAATGTGCCGACAATCTATCAAACGGCGTGGCTCTGTAGCTAGCCAAAAATTGTGTTTCTCAGTCGGAACATTAAAAATATCTTATCTTTGCAGTCAAACGTGCCTATTTCAATGGTTTTGGGTATTATAGATAGGTTCGTAATTTTCGTTATCGGCCAATACTCAAACCATCAATATCGGTACAAAATGGTCTTTGTTTGGACAGTCGGCCAACACAAACTGAGGCACCACTTATATAATGAGTTTGAGATTCATAAAATGTGGTCCTCATTCACACACCCGTATGTTGAAGCACAGTACGTCTGACTATGGTAATGTGCCGACAATCTATCAAATGGTGCAGCATTGTAGCTGGCCAAAAATTGGGTTTCTCAGTCGGAACATTAAAAATATCTTATCTTTGCAGTCAAACATGCCTATTTCAATGGTTTTGGCTTTTATAGATAGGTTCGTAATTTTCGGTATCAATATCGGTACTAAATAGTCTTTATTTGGACACTCAACCTACACAAATCGAGGCACCACTTGTATCATGAGTTAGAAGTTCCAAAAATGTGGTCCTCATAGACACACCCTTATGTTGAAGCACAGTACGTCTAACTATGGTAATGTGCGGACAATCCATCAAGCGGTGCGGCTTTGGAGCTAGCCAAAAATTGGGTTTCTAAGTGTGAACATTAAAAATATCTTATCTTTGCAGTCAAACGTGCTTATTTAAATGGTTTTGGGTTTTGTAGATAGGTTAGTAATTTTCGGTGTTGGCCGATACTCAGGGCATCAATATCGGTACTAAATAGTCTTTGTTTGGACACTCGACCTACACAAACCGAGGCACCACTTATATCATGAGTTTGAGGTTCCAAAAATGTGGTCCTCATAGACACACCCGTATGTTGAAGCACAGTACGTCTGACTATGGTAATGTGCGGACAATCCAAATGGTGTGGTTTTGTAGCTAGCCAAAAATTGGGTTTCTCAGTCATAACATTAAAAGTATCTTGTCTTTGTGGTCTATTCAATTGAATATAAGTTGGAAAGGATTTGCAAATCTTTGTATTCTGTTTTTATTTACCATTTACATTATTTGCCAACTTTACTGGTTTTGGGTGTTGTAGGTAGGTTAGCAATTTTCGGTATCGGACGGTTCTCAAGGCATCAATATCGGTACTAAATACTCTTTGTTTGGACACTCGACCTACACAAACCGAGGCACCACTTATATCATGAGTTTGAGGTTCCAAAAATGTTGTCCTCATACACACACCCGTATGTTGTAGCACAGTACGTCTGACTATGGTAATGTGCGGACAATCTATCAAATGATGTGGCTTTGTAGCTAGCCAAAAATTGGGTTTCTCATTCGTAACATTAAAAATATCTTATCTTTGCAGTCAAACGTACCTATTTCAATGGTTTTGGCTTTCATAGATAGGTTCGTAATTTTCGTTATCGGCCGATACTCAAGGCATCAATATCGGTACTAAATAGTCTTTGTTTGGACACTCGACCAACACAAATCGAGGCACCACTTGTATCATGAGTTTGAAGTTCCAAAAATGTGGTCCTCATACACACACCCTCATGTTGAAGCACAGTACGTCTGACTATGGTAATGTGCGGACAATCTATCAAATGGTGCGGCTTTGTAGCTAGCCAAAAATTGGGTTTCTCAGTCATAACATTAAAAATATCTTGTCTTTGCAGTCTATTCAATTGAATATAAGTTGGAAAGGATTTGCAAATCATTGTATTCTGTTTTTATTTACCATTTACATTATGTGCCAACTTTACTGGTTTTGGGTGTTGTAGGTAGGTTAGCAATTTTCGGTATCGGACGGTTCTCAAGGCATCAATATCGGTACTAAATACTCTTTGTTTGGACACTCGACCTACACAAACCGAGGCACCACTTATATCATGAGTTTGAGGTTCCAAAAATGTGGTCCTCATACACACACCCTTATGTTGAAGCACAGTACTCCTGACTATGGTAATGTGCGGACAATCTATCAAATGATGTGGCTTTGTAGCTAGCCAAAAATTGGGTTTCTCATTCGTAACATTAAAAATATCTTATCTTTGCAGTCAAACGTACCTATTTCAATGGTTTTGGCTTTCATAGATAGGTTCGTAATTTTCGTTATCGGCCGATACTCAAGGCATCAATATCGGTACTAAATAGTCTTTGTTTGGACACTCGACCTACACAAATCGAGGCACCACTTGTATCATGAGTTAGAAGTTCCAAAAATGTGGTCCTCATACACACACCCTTATGTTGAAGCACAGTACGTCTGACTATGGTAATGTGCGGACAATCTATCAAATGGTGCGGCTTTGTAGCTAGCCAAAAATTGGGTTTCTCAGTCGGAACATTAAAAATATCTTATCTTTGCAGTCAAACGTGCCTATTTCAATGGTTTGGGGTTTTGTAGATAGGTTAGCAATTTTCGGTATCGGCCAATACTTGAGGCATCAATATCGGTATTAAAAACTCTTTGTTTGGACACTCGACCTACACAAACCGATGCACCACTTGTAACATGAGTTTTAGATTCCAAAAATGTGGTCCTCATAGACACACCCGTATGTTGAAGCACAGTACGTCTGACTATGGTAACGCGCCGACAATCTATCAAATGGTGCGGCTTTGTAGCTAGCCAGAAATTGGGTTTCTCAGTCGGAACATTAAAAATATCTTATCTTTGCAGTCAAACATGCCTAATCAATGGTTTTGGGTTTTGTAGATAGGTTAGCAATTTTCGGTATCGGCCGATACTCAAGGCATCAATATCGGTACTAAATACTCTTTGTTTGGACACTCAACCTACACAAACCGAGGCACCACTTGTATGATGAGTTTGAGGTTCCAAAAACGTGGTCCTCATACACACACCCTTATGTTGAAGCACAGTACGTCCGACTATGGTAATGTGCGGAAAATCTATCAAACGGTGTGGCTCTGTAGCTAGCCAAAAATTGGGTTTCTCAGTCATAACATTAAAAATAACTTGTTTTTGCAGTCTATTCAATTGAATATAAGTTGGAAAGGATTTGCAAATCATTGTATTTGGTTTTTATTTACCATTTACACAACGTGCCAACTTCACTGCTTTTGTAGATAGGTTAGTAATTCTTGGTATCGGCCGATTCTCAAGGCATCAATATCGGTACTAAATAGTCTTTGTTTGGACACTCGACCTACACAAACCGAGGCACCACTTGTATCATGAGTTTGAGGTTCCAAAAATGTGGTCCTCATACACACACCCATATGTTGAAGCACAGTACGTCTAACTATGGAAATGCGCGGAAAATCTATCAAACGGTGTGGCTCTGTAGCTAGCCAAAAATTGGGTTTCTCAGTCATAACATTAAAAATATCTTATCTTTGCAGTCAAACATGCCTATTTCAATTTTTTTGGCTTTTATAGATAGGTTCGTAATTTTCGGTATCAATATCGGTACTAAATAGTCTTTATTTGGACACTCGACCTACACAAATCGAGGCACCACTGGTATCATGAGTTAGAAGTTCCAAAAATGTGGTCCTCATACACACACCCGTATGTTGAAGCACAGTACGTCTGACTATAGTAATGTGCGGACAATCTATCAAATGGTGCGGCTTTGTAGCTAGCCAAAAATTGGGTTTCTCAATCGGAATATTAAAAATATCTTATCTTTGCAGTCAAACGTGCCTATTTCAATGGTTTGGGGTTTTGTAGATAGGTTAGCAATTTTCGGTATCGGCCAATACTTAAGGCATCAATATCGGTACTAAAAACTCTTTGTTTGGACACTCGACCTAACCAAACCGATGCACCACTTGTAACATGAGTTTTAGATTCCAAAAATGTGGTCCTCATAGACACACCCGTATGTTGAAGCACAGTACGTCTGACTATGGTAACGCGCCGACAATCTATCAAATGGTGCGGCTTTGTAGCTAGCCAGAAATTGGGTTTCTCAGTCAGAACATTAAAAATATCTTATCTTTGCAGTCAAATGTGCCTACTTCAATGGTTTTGGGTGTTGTAGATAGGTTAGCAATTTTCGGTATCGGCCGATACTCAAGGCATCAATATCGGTACTAAATAGTCTTTGTTTGGACACTCGACCTACACAAACTGAGGCACCACTTGTATAATGAGTTTGAGATTCATAAAATGTGGTCCTCATACACACACCCTTATGTTGAAGCACAGTACGTCTGACTATGGTAATGCGCCGACAATCTATCAAAGGTTGCGGCTTTGTAGCTAGCCAAAAATTGTGTTTCTCAGTCGGAACATTAAAAATATCTTGTCTTTGCAGTCTATTCAATTGAATAAAAGTTGGAAAGGATTTGCAAATCATTGTATTCTGTTTTTATTTATCATTTACATAATGTGACAACTTCACTGGTTTTGGCTTTTATAGATAGGTTAGTAATTTTCGGTATCGGCCAATACTTAAGGCATCAATATCGGTACTAAAAACTCTTTGTTTGGACACTCGACCTACACAAACCGAGGCACCACTTGTATCATGAGGTTGAGGTTCCAAAAATGTGGTCCTCATACACACACCCGTATGTTGAAGCACAGTACGTCTGACTTTGGCAATGTGCGGGCAATCCATCATGTGGTGTGGTTTTGTAGCTAGCCAAAAATTGGGTTTCTCAGTCGTAACATTAAAATATCTTGTCTTTGCAGTCTATTCAATTGAATATAAGTTGGAAAGGATTTGCAAATCATTGTATTCTGTTTTTTATTTATCATTTACATAATGTGCCAACTTCACTGGTTTTGGGTGTTGTAGGTAGGTTACCAATTTTCGGTATCGGACGGTTCTCAAGGCATCAATATCGGTACTAAATACTCTTTGTTTGGACACTCGACCTACACAAACCGAGGCACCACTTGTATCATGAGTTTGAGGTTCCAAAAATGTGGTCCTCATAGACACACCCGTATGTTGAAGCACAGTACGTCTGACTATGGTAACGCGCCGACAATCTATCAAATGGTGCGGCTTTGTAGCTAGCCAAAAATTGGGTTTCTCAGTCGGAACATTAAAAATATCTTATCTTTGCAGTCAAACATGCCTAATCAATGGTTTTGGGTTTTGTAGATAGGTTAGCAATTTTCGGTATCGGCCAATACTTAAGGCATCAATATCGGTACTAAAAACTCTTTGTTTGGACACTCGACCTACACAAACCGCGGCACCACTTGTATCATGAGTTTGAGGTTCCAAAAATGTGGTCCCCAAACACACACCCGTATGTTGAAGCACAGTACGTCTAACTGTGGAAATCCGCAGAAAATCTATCAAAGGGTGTGGCTCTGTAGCTAGCCAAAAATTGGGTTTCTCAGTCGTAACATTAAAAATATCTTGTCTTTGCAGTCTATTCAATTGAATATAAGTTGGAAAGGATTTGCAAATCATTGTATTCTGTTTTTATTTACCATTTAAATTATGTGCCAACTTTACTGGTTTTGGGTGTTGTAGATAGGTTAGTAATTTTCGGTATCGGACGATTCTCAAGGCATCAATATCGGTACTAAATACTCTTTGTTTGGAGACTCGACCTACGCAAACCGAGGCACCACTTGTATCATGAGTTTGAGGTTCCAAAAATGTGGTCCTCATTCACACACCCGTATGTTGAAGCACAGTACGTCTGACTATGGTAACGCGCCGACAATCTATCAAATGGTGCGGCTTTGTAGCTAGCCAGAAATTGGGTTTCTCAGTCGGAACATTAAAAATATCTTATCTTTGCAGTCAAAAATGCCTAATCAATGGTTTTGGGTTTTGTAGATAGGTTAGCAATTTTCGGTATCGGCCAATACTTAAGGCATCAATATCGGTACTAAAAACTCTTTGTTTGGACACTCGACCTACACAAACCGAGGCACCACTTGTATCATGAGTTTGAGGTTCCAAAAATGTGGTCCCCAAACACACACCCGTATGTTGAAGCACAGTACGTCTAACTGTGGAAATCCGCAGAAAATCTATCAAAGGGTGTGGCTCTGTAGCTAGCCAAAAATTGTGTTTCTCAGTCGTAACATTAAAAATATCTTGTCTTTGCAGTCTATTCAATTGAATATAAGTTGGAAAGGATTTGCAAATCATTGTATTCTGTTTTTATTTACCATTTAGATTATGTGCCAACTTTACTGGTTTTGGGTGTTGTAGATAGGTTAGTAATTTTCGGTATCGGATGATTCTCAAGGCATCAATATCGGTACTAAATACTCTTTGTTTGGAGACTCGACCTACACAAACCGAGGCACCACTTGTATCATGAGTTTGAGGTTCCAAAAATGTGGTCCTCATAGACACACCCGTATGTTGAAGCACAGTACGTCTGACTATGGTAATGTCCGGACAATCTATCAAACGGTACGTCTTTGTAGCTAGCCAAAAATTGGGTTTCTCAGTCATAACATTAAAAAATATCTTGTTTTTGCAGTCTATTCAATTGAATATAAGTTGGAAAGGATTTGCAAATCATTGTATTCTGTTTTTATTTATCATTTACATAATGTGACAACTTCACTGGTTTTGGCTTTTATAGATAGGTTAGTAATTTTCGGTATCGGCCAATACTTAAGGCATCAATATCGGTACTAAAAACTCTTTGTTTGGACACTCGACCTACACAAACCGAGGCACCACTTGTATCATGAGTTTGAAGTTCCAAAAATGTGGTCCTCATAGACACACCCGTATGTTGAAGCACAGTACGTCTGACTATGGTAATGTCCGGACAATCTATCAAACGGTACGTCTTTGTAGCTAGCCAAAAATTGGGTTTCTCAGTCATAACATTAAAAAAGATCTTGTCTTTGCAGTCTATTCAATTGAATATAAGTTGGAAAGGATTTGCAAATCATTGTATTCTGTTTTTATTTACCATTTACACAACTTGACAACTTCACTGCTCTGTATGGAAACTCGCCCTACACAAACCGAGGCACCACATCTATTATGAGTTCCAGGTTCCAACAATGTCCCGTTGCCTTCATCATACTGGCTTCTTCAATGCCATTCAAAGTTCACAAACATTCATTCTTTTTCAAATTAAATCCGCTTGTAACATTTGTTTCAATGGAATCCAGGCAGAGCTTAGTCCCCACTCACACAAGTACAGTCGGTCTGAGGTGGGTCGTTTTCATTCTCTGATCCTATCGGAGTCCGCTTCATTTAACAGAATCACCAAATGCCGTGCACACATGTACAAACATACGTGCGTACATACGCACACACACGGGTTCCTCACAGCATATGGTCGGAAATGTAATCCTGTGAGAAGCTCACAGTGGACGGCGCGGGCTCAAAGAACTCCGGCGGCGTGTATAATAAGGCCGACTTTTCGGAACAAGGCTGGCACTGAGAGCTCAGCGGTAGGAGGATTTATTTGGAGAACAGCAGGCTCCTGGCTAAACTTTGATCAGCCCCTCATGTTCTACCGCCCCTTCCTCTTCTTCTACCAACCACAGGCTGTCCAGTCAACACCGGGGCACCGCGCCGGCGAGGCATTCTGGTATCCTGGCAACAGAGAGCAGCTCCAGTCCAACTGAAGTCGTCCCTGGCCACATCATGCTTTAAATATTGCAGACTTGTTTTGTTCGTTTTTTTTTTATATATTTTAAGTTTTTAGCCTAAATTAGGGCTGCAGTTATCAATTATTTTACTATTGTTTTTTGTTTCATTAATTGAGTATTTGGAAAAAAAACATTTTTTAGCCTCAATGTGTATTTTAGGGAAAACAATATTTTTTTCTCCTTGCATATATTAAATGCATCATTCAAATTGCAATTTCAAAAAAGAAATTCCCGCATCATGACTAGGGAAGGTTGTTTGGATTGGGTCACATAAGTGAATGCTGTGCACACAAAAACTTTTTTTTTAAAGTATATTTTAAGTTTTTAGCCTAAATTAGGGCAGCAGCTATCAATAATTTTACTATCGTTATTTTTATACATTAATTGAGTAATTGGGGAAAAAATAGCCTCAGTGTGTATTTCAGGGGAAACAATATTTTTTCTCCTTGCTTATAATAAATGCACATTGTCACCATTCTATTACACTTTTGTTTGGATTGAGTCAAATAAGTGATTGCTGTGCACACAACAACTTGTTTTTTTTTAAGTATATTTTAAGTTTTTAGCCTAAATTAGGGCTGCAGCTATCGATTATTTTACTATTATTGTTTGTTTCATTAATTGAGTACTTGGGAAAAAAAAAACTTTTTAGCCTCAATGTGTATTTTACGGACAACAATATTTTTTTCTCCTTGCATATATTAAATGCATCATTCAAATTGCAATAAAAAAAAAAAACATCCCGCATCATGACTAGGGAAGTTTGTTTGCTTGGGTCACATAAGTGAATGCTGTGCACACGAAAAAAAATGTTTTAAAGTACATTTTAAGTTTTTAGCCTAAATTAGGGCTGCAGCTATCAATAATTTTACTATCATTATTTGTATACATTAATACAATGTGTATTTCAGGGGAAACAATATTTTTTCTCCTTGCATATAATAAATGCACATTGTCACCATTCAATTGCACTTTTGTTTGGATTGAGTCAAATAAGTGATTTCTGTGCACACGACAACTTGTTGTTTTTTTTAAAGTATATTTTAAGTTTTTAGCCTAAATTAGGGCTGCAGCTATCGATTATTTTACTATTACAGTTTGTTTCATTAATTGAGTACTTGGAAAAAAAAAAAACTTTTTAGCCTCAATGTGTATTTTAGGGAAAACAAAATTGTTTTCTCCTTGCATATATTAAATGCACCATTCAAATTGCACTTTAAAAAAAAAATAATTCCCGCATCATGACTAGGGAAGTTGGTTTGGGTTGGGTCAAAGTATATTTTATGTTTTTAGCCTAAATTAGGGCTGCAGCTATCAATAATTTTACCATCATTATTTGTATACATTGATTGAGTAATTGGGGAAAAAAATAGCCTCAATGTGTATTTCAGGGGAAGCAATATTTTTTGTCCTTGCTTATAATAAATGCACATTGTCACCATTCAAATTGCAGTTGTTTGGATTGAGTCAAATAAGTGATTGCTGTGCACACGACAACTTGTTTTTTTTAAAGTATATTTTAAGTTTTTAGCCTAAATTAGGGCTGCAGCTATAGATTATTTTACTATTATTGTTTGTTTCATTAATTGAATACTTGGAAAAAAAACAAAAACGTTTTAGCCTCAATGTGTATTTTAGGGACAACAATATTTTTTTCTCCTTGCATATATTAAATGCACCATTCAATTTGCAATTAAAAAAAATAAAAAAATCCCGCATCATGACTAGGGAAGGTTGTTTGGATTGGGTCACATATGTGAATGCTGTGCACACGAAAACTTTTGTTCTTAAAGTATATTTTAAAATTTTAGCCTAAATTAGGGTTGCAGCTATCAATAATTTTACTATCATTATTTGTATACATCAATTGAGTAATTGGGGGAAAAAATAGCCTCAAAGTGTATTTCAGGGGAAAAAATATTTTTTCTCCTTGCTTATAATAAATGCACATTGTCACCATTCAATTGCACTTTTGTTTGGATTGAGTCAAATAAGTGATTGCTGTGCACACGACAACTTGTTGTTTTTTTTAAAGTATATTTTAAGTTTTTAGCCTAAATTAGGGCTGCAGTTATCAATTATTTTACTATTATGGTTTGTTTCATTAATTGAGTACATCATGACTAGGGAAGGTTGTTTGCTTGGTTCTCATAAGTGAATTCTGTGTACACGAAAACTTTTTTTTAAAGTATATTTTAAGTTTTTAGCCTAAATTAGGGCTGCAGCTATCAATAATTTTACTATCATTATTTGTATACATTAATACAATGTGTATTTCAGGGGAAACAATATTTTTTCTCCTTGCATATAATAAATGCACATTGTGACCATTCAATTGCACTTTTGTTTGGATTGAGTCAAATAAGTGATTGCTGTGCACACGACAACTTGTTTTTTTTTTAAGTATATTTTAAGTTTTTAGCTTAAATTAAGGCTGCAGTTATCAATTATTTTACTATTATTGTTTGTTTCATTAATTGAGTACTTGGAAAAAAAACATTTTTTAGCCTCAATGTGTATTTTAGCGAAAACAATATTTTTTTCTCCCTGCATATATTAAATGCACCATTCAAATTGCACTTTTAAAAAAAAAAATTTCCCGCATCATGACTAGGGAAGGTTGTTTGGATTGGGTCACATAAGTGAATGCTGTGCTTTTTTTAAAGTATATTTTAAGTTTTTAGCCTAAATTAGGGCTGCAGCTATCAATAATTTTATTATCATTATTTGTATACATTGAGTAATTGGGGGAAAAAATAGCCTCAATGTGAATTTCAGGGGAAACAATATTTTTTCTCCTTGCTTATAATAAATGCACATTGTCACCATTCAAATTGTAGTTGTTTCGATTGAGTCAAATAAGTGATTGCTGTGCACACAACTTGTTTTTTTTTTAAAGTATATTTTAAGTTTTTAGCCTAAATTAGGGCTGCAGCTATCCATTATTTTACTATTATAGTTTGTTTCATTAATTGAGTAATTGAAAAAAAAAAAACTTTTTAGCCTCCATGTGTATTTTAGGGACAAAAATATTCTTTCTATTTCCATATTATAAATGCACATTGTCACCATTCAAATTGCACTTTTCCTTAATTGTTTTACCGCATCATGACTAGGGAAGGTTGTTTGGATTGGGTCATATAAGTGAATGCTGTGCACACCACAACTTTCATGCACCAGTAATGGTCAATGACAATTGAATTACTTTCATCGGCCACCAGATGGTGACAAAATGGCAGCTTTCAGCAGACTATTTGTATACATTCAATCAGACGTTATTGTGAGGTTTTGTATTAGTATTCCTAAAAATAAATATAACGAACCCTTGGCGTTTAGAATTGGCTTTATTTTTTTTTTTTTAAAGCCATTTGAATTAATATAGTTTTATGTCATGGCACTATCTGTTTTTTTCTCCAAAATTAGACAAACTTAATGAACATCTTCTAAGTCCGGTGGGGTTGTACATGTTATTTGTTCTGGCTTGATTGTTCACAGAATGCACACAGACAGTTGAACAACTTCATGTCTGTCCAATTACTCACCCAAACCAAGGTTTTGCTGTCGTGATAAAGTGTTGCGATGATCAGAAAGCCAAGGTTAGTTTTGTGTCCTGACTGTATCGTTTATTTTTCTACAAAATTAGAAAAACTGAATGAGCATCCTCTCAGTCTGGTGGGGTTGTACATGTTATTTTTTCTGGCTTGATTGTTCATAGAATGCACACAGACCGTTAAACAACTTCACGACAGTCCGATAAGTTACCCAAACTGAGGTTTTGCGGTAGCCAAGATTAGTTTTGTGTCATGGCACTATCTGTTTTTTTCTCCAAAATTAGACAAACTGAATGAACATCCTCCAAGTCTGGTGGGGTTGTACATTTTATTTGTTCCGGCTTGATTGTTCCTAGAATGCACACAGACAGTTGAACAACGTCATGACTGTCCAATAACCCACCCAAACCGAGGATTTGCTGTCTTGATAAAGTGTTGCGATGATCAGAAAGCCAAGGTTAGTTTTGTGTCCTGACTGTATCATTTATTTTTCTCCAAAATTAGAAAAACTGAATGAACATCCTCCAAGTCTGGTGGGGTTGTAAATTGTATTTTTTCTGGCTTGATTGTTCATAGAATGCACACAGAAAGTTAAACAACTTCATGACAGTCCGATAAGTTACCCAAACTGAAGTTTTGCGGTAGCCATGATTAGTTTTGTGTCCTGGCTGTATCGTTTTTCTCCAAAATTAGACAAACTGAATGAACATCCTCCAAGTCTGGTAGGGTTGTACATTGTATTTGTTCTGGCTTGATTGATCCTAGAATGCAAACAGACAGTTGAACAACTTCATGACAGTCCGATAAGTTACCCAAACTGAAGTTTTGCGGTAGCCAAGATTTGTTTTGTGTCCTGGCTGTATCGTTTTTTCTCCAAAATTAGACAAACTGAATGAACATCCTCCAAGTCTGGTGGGGTTGTACATTTTATTTGTTCTGGCTTGATTGTTCCTAGAGTGCACACAGACAGTTGAACAACTTCATGACTGTCCGATAACTCCCCCTAACCGAGGTTTTACTGTATTGATAAAGTGTTGCAATGCTCAGAAAGCCAAGGTTCTATGGCATCATTAATCAATTGTGTCCCTTAGGGGGGTAATACTCATGGGGCCCAACAAAAAGCTCTCTTAACCTCCTATTGTGCAAACTTGCCCTTGTGGATTCTTAGCTCTCTAATGAGACTCTTGCCTTTTTCGCTGCGGGCCAAACCTGTCGCTGAGCTTAGCTGGAATCCTGCATATTAGACTGTTAGTCTTCACATGTCGGAATTTCCCCCCTAAGAAGGGAGCGAGGGAACAGAGGCAGGGATCAGAAGGTCAGAGCACTCTGCAAACTCCTAAAGCAGCGATGGAGATGAAAGTTAGCCTAAATAATCCCGTAAAGTGCTTAGACGGGGCAGAAATTCCCCCGACGGAGGTCTCTGCGATTTGAACTCCACCCTCCGCGTCCCCCCCAGCGGCTGCCATGGACGCAGACGCTTCACCTCAAATCCGTTCGGACGAGTTAGCAATTAGAGGACTAGTGAACGTAACCAGCCAGCGTTCACAGATGGCTTGTCACTAATCGACTGCTGAGTGACTCCTTTTGGCACGCCGCGTCGCATTTCCCCCCCTCCCCCGGTCCACGTAGATAAACACTCCCAGACGTATAAAGTAAGAGGCTAATGGAGCTAAAAGCCCCAATGAAAAAGAACACCGGGCTAATAAATGTCATGTTGTAACAAGTTGAACAAACAAAGAGCCAAAGACTGTTCGGTTGTGTTTACTTCAGGGATGCGGGCGGAAATACGGAGTCCTTTCGAGCCCCTCGTAAAATGGCCTGGGTTTGAGGACCAGCGCCTGGACTGTCGCAGACCTGGTTTTGCTTTCCATAAGCGCTTGGAAGTCGACTTCCTCCACGGTCGTGCAATCTGGTGTTGCAAAGTTGGGGATTTATTGCCAAAAGGCTCACCGATCATCGAGGGCTGTCAAAAATGACCACTCTGCTGCGAGTTAGTCTGTCATCGTGATTAAAAAAATCCAAAACCAGTGAAGTTGCTTGGGATGGTCATCCGTCGACCGACTAAGTACGATGCAAAAGTTTTCTTTTCAACAAAGCACTATCACCTTAAAATATCACAGTAGTAAGAAATGACTTACTAGTTCAAAGAACTACGGCTTATTAGTGATTCCCAGAGCCCTGAAAAAGTCTGCGGGCTATGGAGCGTTTTCTATTGGGGGTCCAGTATTCTGGAATGCCCTCCTGGTAACAGTTAGAGATGCTACCTCAGTAGAAGCATTTAAGTCCCATCTTAAAACTCATTTGTATACTCTTGCATTTAAATAGACCCTTGTTTTAGACCAGTTGATCTGCCGTTTTATTTTCTTTTTTTACTCTGGAAGAGGGGGAGCACAGGTCTGGTGGCCATGGATGAGGTACTGGCTGTCCAGAGTCAGGACCCGGGGTGGACTGCTCGCCTGTGCATCAGTTGGGGACATCTCTGCGCTGCTGATCAGTCTACGCTCGGGATGGTCTCCTGCTGGACCCACTATGGACTGGACTCTCACTTTTATGTTAGATCCACTACGGAATGGACTCTCACTATTACGTTAGATCCACTACGGACTGGACTCTCACTATTATGTTAGATCCACTATGGACTGGACTCTCACTATTATGTTAGATCCACTACGGAATGGACTCTCACTATTACGTTAGATCCACTACGGACTGGACTCTCACTATTATGTGAGATCCACTATGGACTGGACTCTCACTAATATGTTAGATCCACTACGGACTGGACTCTCACTATTATGTTAGATCCACTACGGACTGGACTCTCACTATTATGTTAGATCCACTACGGACTGGACTCTCACTATTATGTTAGATCCACTATGGACTGGACTCTCACTGTTATGTTGGATCCACTATGGACTGGACTCTCACTATTATGTTAGATCCACTGCGGACTGGACTCTCACTATTATGTTAGATCCACTATGGACTGGACTCTCACACTATTATGTTAGATCCACTATGGACTGGACTCACACTATTATGTTAGATCCTCTACGGACTGGACTCTCACTATTATGTTAGATCCACTATGGACTGGACTTTCACAATATTATGCTAGACCCACTCGACGTCCATTGCATCCGGTCTCCCCCTAGAGAGGAGGGGGTTGGGGGGTTCACCCACATCTGCGGTCCTCTCCAAAATTTCTCATAGTCATTCACATTGACATCCCACTGGGTTGTGAGTTTTTCCTTGCCCTAATGTGGGATCTGAACCGAGTATGTTGCTGTGGCTTGTGCAACCCTTTGAGACACTTGTGAATTTAGGGCTATATAAATAGTTTTGCTTTTTTGTACTTTGTTTTGCTCAAACAACAGTAAACAATACAAAAATGTAAATGTTTACAAACTTGGGGAAAATTCCTTGGTTAGGAAAGACTTTGAAGACAAAACCCAATGATTTAGAAGAGTAGTAGATAGTATTTTTGCTTTTTTGTACTTTGTTTTGCTCAAACAACTGTAAATATTACAAAAATGTCAATGTTTATAAACTTGGGGGTAAATTCCTTGGACACGGGAAGACTTTGAAGACAAAACCCAATGATTTAAAAGAATAGTAGATAGTAGTTTTGCTTTTATGTACTTTGTTTTGCTCTAACAATTGTAAATAATACCAACATGTCAATGTTTACAAACTCGGGGTAAATTCCTTGGTTAGGAAATACTTTGAAGACAAAACCCAATGATTTAGAAGAGTAGTAGATAGTACTTTTGCTTTTTTGTACTTTGTTTTCCGCAAACAACTGTAAATAATACAAAAATGTCAATGTTTACAAACTCGGGGGTAAATTCCTTGGACACAGGAAGACTTTGAAGACAAAACCCAATGATTTAAAAGAGTAGTAGATAGTACTTTTGCTTTTTTGTACTTTGTTTTGCTCAAACAACTGTAAATAATATAAAAATGTCGATGTTTACAAACTCGGGGTAAATTCCTTGGTTAGGAAAGACTTTGATGACAAAACCCAATGATTTAGAAGAGTAGTAGATAGTACTTTTGCTTTTTTGTACTTTGTTTTGCTCAAACAACAGTAAACAATACAAAAATGTCAATGTTTACAAACTCGGGGTAAATTCCTTGGTTAGGAAAGACTTTGAAGACAAAACCCAATGATTTAGAAGAGTAGTAGATAGTACTTTTGCTTTTTTGTACTTTGTTTTGCTCAAACAATTGTAAGTAATACAAATATGTCAATGTTTACAAACTCGGGGGTAAATTCCTTGAACGCGGGAAGACTGAGGACAAAACCAAATTATATAAAAGAGTAGTAGATAGTAATTTTACTTTTTTGTACTTTGTTTTGCTCAAACAACTGTAAATATTACAAAAATGTCAATGTTTACAAACTTGGGGGTAAATTCCTTGGACACGGGAAGACTTTGAAGACAAAACCCAATGATTTAGAAGAGTAGTAGATAGTACTTTTGCTTTTTTGTACTTTGTTTTGCGCAAACAACTGTAAATAATTCAAAAATGTCAATGTTTACAAACCTGGGGGTACATTCCTTGGTTAGGAAAGACTTTGAGGACAAAACTAAATTATATAAAAGAGTAGTAGATAGTAATTTTACTTTTTTGTACTTTGTTTTGCTCAAACAACTGTAAATATTACAAAAATGTCAATGTTTACAAACTTGGGGGTAAATTCCTTGGACACGGGAAGACTTTGAAGACAAAACCCAATGATTTAGAAGAGTAGTAGATAGTACTTTTGCTTTTTTGTACTTTGTTTTGCTCAAACAATCGTAAGTAATACAAAAATGTCAATGTTTACAAACTCGGGGGTACATTCCTTGGAAAATGTATACAAGGCTTTGAGGACAAAACCAAATGAAATAAAAGAGTAGTAGATAGTAGTTTTGTTTTTTTGTACTTTGTTTTGCTCTAACAATTGGAAATAATACAAAAATGTCAATGTTTACAAACTCCGGGTAAATTCCTTGGTTAGGAAAGACTTTGAAGACAAAACCCAATGATTTAGAAGAGTAGTAGATAGTACTTTTGCTTTTTTGTACTCAAACAATTGTAATTATTACAAAAAAAGAAGGAACGAGTTAAAAAATGATGTTCATATCGTCGAACCGTCAACAGCACTCACCTGAAATGCATTGAAGAATTTACAGTTAATGCATGTGGTTGGTATCGGCCGATCATCACTCATGGATGGTCCGTATCGGCAGTATCAGAGCATTCCTCGTTAGGTGCAGATATATTCCATTCTTTCTTGTGTCTGTGCTCCTATGAACAAATGAAACAATAGGAATTGGAAATTAATGTTTATTCCGGATTAATGCAGTTGTATTAAAATGTCATTTTGTTGCAGTTGATTTCTCTTTACGCTTAAAACTAAATGTTATCTTTCAATCCTGCAGGACGTCTGAGCCCAGCGTGGCCTTTGGCCCCCGGCAGCACGTCTGTAGCTCAAACAAGCCCACTCCGAGGCAGCCAGCCTGGGTTTTAATTACAGCCTCGGAAGGACAGTTCAAGTTTACGGTGACTGTTGGGTTAAGAGGTACAGAAGAGAGAGAGGGGGGGGGGGGGCGATCAAGGCGAGCTGTCTGTCTGGTTCTGTCACTCAGGCTTCCTTCGAGGGGGGGGGCTCCGCTTCAAAGACGCCCGTCTGTCTCTCCCCAAATTAAATAAATTCCTTAATCGCCATTTTTTTATTTATGTCCATCATTTGGATCATGCTCATCAAACACTTATTTGGAACATCCCACAGGTGAACAGGCTATTTGGGAACAGGTGGGTGCCGTGGTTGGGTATACAACATTTCCTAACCAGCTATTGCCAGGAATTTAGGGATTTCAACATCTACGCTCCGTAATATCATCAAAAGGTTCAAAGAATCTGGAGAAATCACTGCACGTAAGCGGCAAGGCTGAAAACCAAGACTGAATGCCACAAAAAAAATATGCATTCTGATGACGTCTAATTAATGTTGGGTTCTGACTTGGATTTGACCGTTGAATTTTGGTCATTTCCCAACCAATATTCTACAACACAAATTCAACGTTGAAACAACATGCTTTTTGACAATGTTTATTCAATGTTGGGTTTCGATGTTGATTTGACCATTGAATTTTAATCATTTCCTAACCAGTATTCTACAACACAAATACAACGTTGAAACAACATGCTTTTTGACGTTTAATCAATGTTGGGTTCTGACGTTGACTTGACCATTACATTTTGGTCATTTCCCAACCAATATTCTACAACACAAATACAACATGCTTCTTGATGACGTGTTAGGTTCTGACATTGATTTAACCATTGAATTTTGGTCATTTTCCGACCAATTTTCTACAACACAAATAGAACGTTAAAACAACATACTTTTTGACGACCTTTAATCAATTTCAGGTTGTGACGTTGATTTGGTCATTTCCCAACCAATAATCTACAACACAAATACAACATGGAAATAACATGCTTTTTGACAACGTTTAATCAATGTTGGGTTCTGAGGTGGATTTGACCATTGAATTTTGGTCAATTCCCAACCAAAATTCTACAACACAAATACAACATTGAAAAAACATGTTTTTTGGCGACGTGTAATCAATGTTGGGTTCTGACTTTGATATGACCATTGAATTTTAGTCATTTTGCAACCAATATTCTACAACACAAATACAACATTGAAATAACACGCTTTTTGACAACGTTTAATCAATGTTGGGTTCTGAGGTTGATTTAACCATTGAATTTTGGTCAATTCCCAACCAATATTCTACAACACAAATACAACGTTGAAACAACATGCTTTTTGACGACGTGTAATCAATGTCAGTTTCTGACATTCATTTAACCATTGAATTTTGGTCGTTTCTCGACCAATTTTCTACAACACAAATACAACGTTGAAACAACATACTTTTTGACGACGTTTAATCAATGTCAGGTTGTGACGTTGATTTTGGTCATTTCCCAACCAATATTCTACAACACAAATACAACATTGAAATAACATTCTTTTTGACAACGTGTAATCAATGACAGGTTCTGACATTCATTTAACCATTGAATTTTGGTCATTTTCCGACCAATTTTCTACAACACAAATACAACGTTGAAACAACATGCTTTTTGACAACGTTTAATCAATGTTGGGTTCTGACTTTGATTTGACCACTGAATTTTAGTCAATTCCCAACCAATATTCTACAACACAAATACAACGTTGAAACAACATGCTTTTTGACGACGTGTAATCAATGTCAGGTTCTGACATTGATTTAACCATTGAATTTTGGTCATTTCTCGACCAATTTTCTACAACACAAATACAACGTTGAAACAATATACTTTTTGACGACGTTTAATCAATGTCAGGTTGTGACGTTGATTTTGGTCATTTCCCAACCAATATTCTACAACACAAATACAACATTGAAATAACATGCTTTTTGACAACGTTTAATCAATGTTGGGTTCTGAGGTGGATTTGACCATTGAATTTTGGTCAATTCCCAACCAAAATTCTACAACACAGATACAACATTGAAAAAACATGTTTTTTGATGACGTTTAATCAATGTTGGGTTCTGACTTTGATTTGACCATTGAATTGTAGTCATTTTGCAACCAATATTCTACAACACAAATACAACATTGAAATAACACTCTTTTTGACAACGTTTAATCAATGTTGGGTTCCGAGGTTGATTTGACCATTGAATTTTGGTCAATTCCCAACCAATATTCTACAACACAAATACAACGTTGAAACAACATGCTTTTTGACGACGTGTAATCAATGTCAGTTTCTGACATTCATTTAACCATTGAATTTTGGTAATTTCTCGAACAATTTTCTACAACACAAATACAACGTTCAAACAACACGCTTTTTGACAACGTTTAATCAATGTTGGGTTCTGACATTGATTTAACCATTGAATTTTGGTCATTTTCCGACCAATTTTCTACAACACAAATACAACGTTGAAACAACACGCTTTTTGACAACGTTTAATCAGTGTTGGGTTCTGACATTGATTTAACCATTGAATTTTGGTCATTTTCCGACCAATATTCTACAACACAAATACAACGTTGAAAAAACATGCTTTTTAATGACGTTTAATCAATGTCAGGTTCTGACATTGATTGAACCATTGAATTTTGGTCATTTTCCGACCAATTTTCTACAACACAAATACAACGTTGAAACAACATACTTGTTGATGACGTTTAATCAATGTTGGGTTCTGATGTTGATTTCACCATTGAATTTTGGTCATTTCCCAACCAATATTCTACAACACAAATACAACGTTGAAACAACATGCTTTTTGACAACGTTTAATCAATGTTGGGTTCTGAGGTTGATTTGACCATTGAATTTTGGTCAATTCCCAACCAATATTCTACAACACAAATACAACATTGAAACAACATGCTTTTTGACGACGTGTAATCAATGTCAGGTTCTGACATTGATTTAACCATTGAATTTTGGTCATTTCTCGAACAATTTTCTACAAAACAAATACAACGTTGAAACAACATACTTTTTGATGACGTTTAATCAATGTCAGGTTGCGACGTGAATTTGACCATTGAATTTTGGTCATTTCCAGACCAATATTCTACAACACAAATACAACATTGAAATAACACGCTTTTTGACGTTTAATCAATGTCAGGCTGTGACGTTGATTTGACCATTGAATTTTAGTCATTTTCCGACCAATTTTCTACAACACAAATACAACGTTAAAACAACACGCTTTATGACAACGTTTAATCAATGTTGGGTTCTGAGGTTGATTTGACTGTTGAATTTTGGTCAATTCCCAACCAATATTCTACAACACAAATACAACATTGAAACAACATGCTTTTTGACGACGTGTAATCAATGTCAGGTTCTGACGTTGATTTGAGCATTGAAATTTGGTCATTTCCCAACCAATATTCTACAACACAAATACAAAAATAAAATATCCATGCTTTTTGGCGACGTTTAATCAATGTTGGGTTCTGACATTGATTTGACCATTGAATTTCAGTCATTTTGCAACCAACATCCTACAACACAAATACAACATTGAAATAACACGCTTTTTGACAACGTTTAATCAATGTTGGGTTCTGAGGTGGATTTGACCATTGAATTTTGGTCAATTCCCAACCAATATTCAACAACACAAGTACAACGTTGAAACAACATGCTTTTTGACAACGTGTAATCAATGTCAGGTTCTGACATTGATTAAACCATTGAATTCGGTAATTTCTCGACCAATTTTCTACAACACAAATACAACGTTGAAACAACATGCTTTTTGACAACGTTTATTCAATGTTGGGATCTGACGGTAATTTGATCATTGAAATTTGGTTATTTCCCAAGCAATAGTCTACAACGCTAATACAACGTTGAAACAACATACTTCTTGATGAAGTTTAATCAATGTCAGTTTGTGACGTGGATTTGACCATTGAATTTTGGTTATTTCCCAACCAATATTCTACAACAAAGATACAACATTAAAACAACATGCTTTTGGACGTTTAATCAATGTTGGGTTCTGACGTTGATTTCACCAGTGAATTTTGGTCATTTCTCAACCAACAAAGTGGATCCAAAGTTAGACATCAACAATGTCTCAATTAACAATCTACAACAGGGGTGCCCACACTTTTTCTGCAGGCGAGCTACTTTTCAATTGACCAACTCGAGGGGATCTACCTCATTTATATATATCATTTATATTTATTTGTTTATGAAAGAGACATTTTTGTAAACAAGTTAAATGTGTTTAATGATAATACAAGCATGTGTAACACATATAGATGTCTTTCTTTCACAAAGACAAGAATATAAGTTGGTGTATTACCTGATTCTGATGACTTGCATTGATTGGAATCAGACAGTAACGATGATAACGCCCACATTTTCAAATGGAGGAGAAAAAAAGTTGTCCTTTCTGTACAATACCACATGAAAGTGGTTGGTTTTTGGCATCTAATTCATCCAGCTTCCGTACACTTTACAAGAAAAACATTGGCGGCAAATTCCGTAGCTTGCTTGATTGACATTCACGGCACCCGAGGGTCTTGTGAGATGACGCTGGCTGCTGCCAGTTCATTATTATGAAAAAATGACAGAGAGGAAGGCGAGAAACACTTTTTATTTCAACAGACTTCCGTCAAAACTCTAAAGGCCGACTGCACATTTCCTATCTTCACAATAAAAGCCCTGCTTCATGCTGCCTGCGCTAACAAAATAAGAGTCTCGGAAAGCTGGCGTGCACAAGTGATGTGCACGCCAGCTTTCCGAGGGATCGCTTGTGCACGCCAGTTTTCTGAGACTCTGTATTTAGTTAGCGCAGGCAGCGTGAAGCAGGGCTTTTATTGTGAAGATAGGAAACGTGCAGTCGGCCTTTAGAGTTTTGACGGAGAGTCTGTTGAAATAAAAAGTGTTTCTCGCCTCCCTCTCGGTCATATTTTCATAATAATGATCTTGCAGCAGCCAGCGTCATTTCACAAGACCCTCCGGTACCGTGAATGTCATTTAAGT
>NC_084625.1:50169804-50184804 GCF_033978795.1 Nerophis ophidion | reverse complement strand
AATATTCTACCACACAAATACAACGTTGAAACATGTTTTTGGGCAACGTTTAATCAATATTGGGTCCTGACGATTTGACCGTTGAAGTTTGGTCATTTCCCAACCAATATTCTACAACACAAATACAACGTTGAAACAACATGCTTTTTGACGACGTTTAATCAATGTCGGGTTCTAATGTTGATTTGATCATTGAATTTTGGTCATTTCCTAACCAATATTCTACCACACAAATACAACATTGAAACAACATAATTTTTGACGACGTTTAATCAATGTCGGGTTCTGACGTTGATTTGACCATTGAATTTTGGTCATTTCCTAACCAATATTCTACCACACAAATACAACGTTGAACCATGGTTTTGGTCAACGTTTAATCAATGTTGGGTCCTGACGAATTGACCGTCGAAGTTTGGTCATTTTCCAACCAATATTCTACAACATAAATACAACGTTGAAACAACATGCTTTTTGATGACGTTTAATCAATGTCGGGTTCTGACGTCGATTTGACCGTTGAAATTTGGTCATTTCCTAACCAATATTCTACAACACAAATACAACGTTGAAACATGTTTTTGGGCAACGTTTAATCAATGTTGAGTTCTGACGTTGAGTTGACCATTGAATTTTGGTCATTTCCCAACTAATATTCTACAACACAAATACAACGTTGAAGCATGTTTTTGGTCAACGTTTAATCAATGTTGGGTCCTGACGATGAATTGACCGTCAAATGTTGGTCATTTCCCAACCAATATTCTACAACACAAATACAACGTTTAAACAATATGCTTTTTGACGACGTTTAATCAATGTCGGGTTCTAATGTTGATTTGATCATTGAATTTTGGTCATTTTCTAACCAATATTCTACCACACAAATACAATGTTGAAACATGTTTTTGGTCAACCCTTAATCAATGTTGGGTTCTGACGTTGATTTGACCATTGAATTTTGGTCATTTCCTAACCCATATTCTACCACACAAATACAACGTTGAAACAACTTGGTTTTTGACAACGTTTAATCAATGTCGGGTTCTGACGTTGAGTTGACTATTGAATTTTGGTCATTTCCCAACTAATATTCTACCACACAAATACAACGTTGAAACATGTTTTTGGTCAACGTTTAATCAATGTTGGGTTCTGACGTTGAGTTGACCATTGAATTTTAGTCATTTCCCAACTAATATTCTACAACACAAATACAACGTTGAATCATGTTTTTGGTCAACGTTTAATTAACGTTGGGTCCTGACGATGAATTGACCGTCAAATGTTGGTCATATCCCAACCAATATTCTACAACACAAATACAACGTTGAAACAACATGCTTTTTGACGACGTTTAATCAATGTCGGGTTCTGACGTTGAGTTGACCATTTGAATTTTGGTCATTTCCCAACTAATATTCTACCACACAAATACAATGTTGAAACATGTTTTTGGTCAACCTTTAATCAATGTTGGGTTCTGACGTTGATTTGACCATTGAATTATGGTCATTTCCTAACCAATATTCTACCACACAAATACAACGTTGAAACATGTTTTTGGTCAACGTTTAATCAATGTTGGGTTCTGACGTTGAGTTGACCATTGAATTTTAGTCATTTCCCAACTAATATTCTACAACACAAATACAACGTTGAATCATGTTTTTGGTCAACGTTTAATCAACGTTGGGTCCTGACGATGAATTGACCGTCAAATGTTGGTCATATCCCAACCAATATTCTACAACACAAATACAACGTTGAAACAACATGCTTTTTGACGACGTTTATTCAATGTCGGGTTCTGACGTTGATTTGACCATTGAATTTTGGTCATTTCCCAACTAATATTCTACAACACAAATACAACGTTGAAACATGTTCTTGGTCAACGTTTAATCAATGTTGGGTTCTGACGAATTGACCGTCGAAATTTGGTCATTGTCCAACCAATATTTTACAACACAAATACGTTTAAACAACATGGTTTTTGACAACGTTTAATCAATGTTGGGTTCTGACGTTGATTTGAGCATTGAATTTTGGTCATTTCCCAACTAATATTCTACAACACAAACACAACGTTGAAACATGTTTTTGACAACGTTTAATCAATGTTGGGTTCTGACGTTGATTTGAGCATTGAATTTTGGTCATTTCCCAACCAATATTCTACAACACAAATACAACGTTGAAACAATATGCTTGTTGACGACGTTTAATCAATGTTGGGTTCTGACGTCGATTTGACCGTTGAAATTTGGTCATTTCCCAACTAATATTCTACAACACAAATAAAATATTGAAACAACATGCTCTTTGACAACATGTATTCAATGTCTGATTCTGACATTGATTTGACCATTGAATTTTGGTCATTTCCCAACTAATATTCTACAAAACAAACACAACGTTGAAACATGTTCTTGGGCAACGTTTAATCAATGTTGGGTCCTGACGATGAATTGACCGTCAAATGTTGGTCATTTCCCAACCAATATTCTACAACACAAATACAACGTTGAAACAATATGCTTGTTGACAACGTTTAATCAATGTCGGGTTCTGACGTCGATTTGACCGTTGAAATTTGGTCATTTCCCAACCAATATTCTACCACACAAATACAACGTTGAAACATGGTTTTGGTCAACGTTTAATCAATGTTGGGTCCTGACGAATTGACCGTCGAAGTTTGGTCATTTTCCAGCCAATATTCTACCACACAAAAACAACGTTGAAACAACATGCTTTTTGTGACGTTTAATCAATGTTGGGTTCTGACGTTGATTTGACCATTAAATTTGGGTCATTTCCTAACCAATATTTTACAACACAAATACAACGTTGAAACATGTTTTTGGTCAACGTTTAATCAATGTTGGGTCCTGACGATGAATTGGCCGTCAAATGTTGGTCATTTCCCAACCAATATTCTACCACACAAATACAACGTTGAAACAACATGCTTTTTGACAACGTTTAATCAATGTTGGGTTCTGACGAATTGACCGTCGAAGTT
Source organism: Nerophis ophidion (assembly GCF_033978795.1). Lineage (NCBI taxonomy): Eukaryota > Metazoa > Chordata > Actinopteri > Syngnathiformes > Syngnathidae > Nerophis > Nerophis ophidion. Next base: position 50,181,776 of record NC_084625.1, on the reverse strand, counting down.
TGGTCATTTTCCAACCAATATTCTACAACACAAATACAACGTTTAAACAACATGCTTTTTGACAACATTTAATCAATGTTGGGTTCTAATGTTGATTTGACCATTGAATTTTGGTCACTTCCCAACCAATATTCTACAGCACAAATACAACGTTGAAACAACATGCTTTTTGACGACGTTTAATCAATGTTGGGTTCTGACAATGATTTGACCGTTGAAATTTGGTCATTTCCAAACTAATATTCTACAACACAAATACAATATTGAAACAACATGCTCTTTGACAACATGTATTCAATGTCAGGTTCTGACATTGATTTGACCATTGAATTTTGGTCATTTCCTAACCAATATTCCACCACACAAATACAACGTTGAAACAAGTTTTTGGTCAACATTTAATCAAAATGTTGGGTCCTGACGATGAATTGACCGTCGAATTTTGGTCATTTTCCAACCAATATTCTACAACACAAATACAAGGTTGAAACAACATGCTTTTTGACGACGTTTAATCAATGTTGGGTTCTGACGTCGATTTGACCGTTGAAATTTGGTCATTTCCCAACCAATATTTTATAACACAAATACAACGTTGAAACATGTTTTTGGTCAACGTTTAATCAATGTTTGGTCCTGACAATGAATTGACCATCAAATGTTGGTCATTTCCCAACTAATATTCTACAACACAAATACAACGTTGAAACAACATGCTTTTTGATGACGTTTAATCAATGTTGGTTTCTGACGTTGATTCGACCATTGAATTTTGGTCATTTCCTAACCAATATTCTACAACACAAATACAACGTTTAAACAACATGGTTTTTGGTCAACGTTTAATCAATGTCGGGTTCCGACGTTGATTTGAGCATTGAATTTTGGTCATTTCCCAACTAATATTCTACAACACGAACACAACGTTGAAACATGTTCTTGGTTAACGTTTAATCAATGTTGGGTTCTGACGTCGATTTGACCGTTGAAATTTGGTCATTTCCCTACCAATATTCTACCACACAAATACAACGTTGAAACAACATGTTTTTTGTCAACGTTTAATCAATGTTGGGTCCTGACAATGAATTGACCGTCGAATTTTGGTCATTTCCTAACCAATATTCTACAACACAAATACAACGTTGAAACAATATGCTTGTTGACAACGTTTAATCAATGTTGGGTTCTGACATTGATTTGACCATTGAATTTTGGTCATTTCCCAACCATAATTTTACAACACAAATACAACGTTGAAACAACATGCTCTGTGGCGACAATTATTCAAAGTCAGGTTGTTATATTGATTTGACAATTGAAATTTAGTTTTTTTTTCCCAACCGATATTTTACAAAACAAATACAACGTATTTGAAAAGGGTCAAAAAGGCGTTTGAAAAAACGGGAATTCTGGGAATTCCTGGAATGTTTTTTTAACCTGTGAAAATGCTAGTTTGATTGTCCGGGATGAGTGAAATGTGTTGTGTGGAACGGTTTAAATCGGGTGAAAAATGTGGAAATGGTAGAAGTTTTGAAAAAATGGCTAAATCATTTTAAATTGGAAAATTGTCCCGGAAAACCTGGAATTCTCGAAAATCCGGGAATTTGCCAAGGGAAAGAACACAATTCCAGAAAAAGCTGAACAGTTTGAAGTTGGAACGGTTCTAATCGGGTGAAAAATGTGTAAATGTTAGAACATTGGAAAAAACTGCCAATTCATTTTGAATGAGAAAAACGTCCCGGAAAAACCTGGAAATCTGGGAAATCAGTGAATTTGGGGAATTTGTCAAGGGAAAGCCTGCGATTCCCGAACAGGCTGAACAGTTTGAAGTTGGAACGGTTTGAATCGGGTGAAAAATGTGGAAATGGTAGAAGTTTGAAAAAAACGGGGAAAAATGTCCTGGAAAAACCTGGAAATCTGGGAAATCAGTGAATTTGTCAAGGGAAAGCCTGTGATTCCCAAAAAAGCTGAACAGTTTGAAGTTGGAACGGTTTGAATCGGGTGAAAAATGTGGAAATGGTAGAAGTTTGAAAAAATGGCCAATTCATTTTGTATGGGAAAAATATCCCGGAAAACCTGGAAATCTGGGAATTTGGGGAAGTTGTCAAGGAAAAGCCTGCGATTCCCGAACAGACTAAACAGTTTGAAGTTGGAACGATTTGAATCAGATGAAAAATGTGGAAATGGTAGAAGTTTGAAAAAATGGCCAAGTTATTTTGAATGAGAAAAATGTCCCGGAAAATCCTGGGAATCTGGGAAATCTGGGAATTTTTGGAATGTATCAAGGGAATGACCACAATTCCCAAATAAGCTTAACAGTTTGAAGTTGGAACGGTTTGAATCGGGTGAAAAATGTGTAAATGGCAGAACTTTGAAAAAAATGGCCAATTCATTTTGAATGGGAAAAATGTCCTGGAAAACCTGGAATTATGAGAAATCTGTGAATTTTGGGAATGTATCAAGGGAAAGACCACAATTCCCGAAAAAGCTGAACAGTTTGAAGTTGGAACGGTTTGGATCGGGTGAAAAATGTGTAAATGGTAGAACTTTGGAAAAAATGGCCAATTCATTTTGAATGAGAAAAACGTCCCGGAAAAACCTGGAAATCTTGGAAATTAGTGAATTTGGTGAATTTGTCAAGGGAAAGCCTGCGATTGCCAAACAGCCTGAACAAATTGAAGTTGGAACGGTTTGAATCGGGTGAAAAATGTGTAAATGGTAGAACTTTGGAAAAAAATCGCCAATTCATTTTGAATGAGAAAAACGTCCCGGAAAAACCTGGAAATCTGGGAAATCAGGGAAATCCGTGAATTTGTCAAGGGAAAGCCTGCGATTGCCGAACAGGCTGAACAGTTTGAAGTTGGAACGGTTTGAATCGGGTGAAAAATGTGTAAATGGTAGAACTTAGGAAAAAATGGCCAATTAATTTCGAATGAGAAAAACGTCCCGGAAAAACCTGGGAAATCAGTGAATTTGGGGAATTTGGGGAATTTTTCAAGGGAAAGCCTGCGATTCCCGGAAAAGACTGAACAGTTTGAAGTTAGAACGGTTTGAATCGGGTGAAAAATGTGTAAATGGTAGAACTTTGGAAAAAAATCGCCAATTCATTTTGAATGAGAAAAACGTCCCGGAAAAACCTGGAAATCTGGGAAATCAGTGAATTTGGGGAATTTGTCAAGGGAAAGCCTGCGATTGCCAAACAGGCTGAACAGTTTGAAGTTGGAACGGTTTGAATCGGGTGAAAACTGTGGAAGTGGTAGAAGTTTGAAAAAATGGCCAATTAATTTTGAATGGGAAAAATCTTCCGTAAAACCTGGAATTCTGGGAAATCTTGGAATTTTTAAAATTTATCAAGGGAAAGCCAACAATTCCCGAACAGGTTGAACAGTTTGAATCGGGTGAAAAAATGTTGAAATTGTAGAAATTTGGAAAAAATGGCCAATTCATTTTGAATGGGAAAAATCTCCCGTACAAACCTGGAATTCTGGGAAATCTGGGAATTTTTGGAATGTATCAAGGGAAAGAACACAATTCCCGAATAAGCTGAACAGTTTGAAATTGGAACGGTTTGAATCGGGTGAAAAATGTGTAAATGGTAGAACTGTGGGAAAAAATGGCCAATTCATTTTGAATCGGAAAAACGTCCCGGAAAAACCTGGAAATCTGGGAAATCAGTGAATTTGGGGAATTTGTCAAGGGAAAGCCTGTGATTCCCGAAAAGGCTGAACAGTTTGAAGTTAGAACGGTTTGAATTGGGTGAAAACTGTGTAAATGGTAGAACTTTGGAAAAAATGGCCAATTCATTTTGAATGAGAAAAACATCCAGGAAAAACATGGAAATCTGGGAAATCAGTGAATTTAGGGAATTTGTCAAGGGAAAGCCTGCGATTGGCGAACAGGCTGAACAGTTAGAAGTTGGAACGGTTTGAATCGGGTGAAAAATGTGGAAGTGGTATAAGTTTGAAAAAATGGCCAATTAATTTTGAATAGGAAAAATATTCTGTAAAACCTGGAATACTGGGAAATCTGGGAATTTATCAAGGGAAAGCCAACAATTCCCGGACAGGTTGAACAGTTTGAATCGGGTGAAAAAATGTGGAAATGGTAGAAATTTGGAAGAAATGGCCAATTCATTTTGAATGGGAAAAATCTCCCGTACAAACCAGGAATTATGGGAAATCTGGGAATTTTTGGAATGTATCAAGGAAAAAAACACAATTCCCAAATAAGCTGAACAGTTTGAAGTTGGAACGGTTTGGATCGGGTGAAAAATGTGTAAATGGTAGAACTTTGGAAAAAATGGCCAATTCATTTTGAATGAGAAAAAGGTCCCGGAAAAACCTGGGAATCTGGGAAATCAGTGAATTTGGGGAATTTGTCAAGGGAAAGCCTGCGATTCCCGAAAAGGCTGAACAGTTTGAAGTTCGAACGGTTTGAATCGGGTGAAAAATGTGTAAATGGTAGAACTTTGGAAAAAATTGCCAATTCATTTTGAATGAGAAAAACGTCCGGGAAAAAACTGTAAATCTGGGAAATCAGTGAATTTGGGGAATTTTTCAAGGTAAAGCCTGTGATTCACGAACAGGCTGAACAGTTTGAAGTTGGAACGGTTTGAATCGGGTGAAAAATGTGGAAATGGTAGAACTTTGGAAAAAATGGCCACTTCATTTTGAATGAGAAAAACGTCCCGGAAAAACCTGGAAATCAGTGAATTTGGGGAATTTGTCAAGGGAAAGACCACAATTCCCAAATAAGCTGAACAGTTTGAAGTTGGAACGGTTTGAATCGGGTGAAAAATGTGTAAATGGTAGAACTTTGGAAAAAATGGCCAATTCATTTTGAATGGGAAAAATGTCTTGGAAAACCTGGAATTATGGGAAATCTGGGAATTTTTGGAATTTATCAAGGGAAAGACCACAATTTCCGAATAAGCTGAACAGTTTGAAGTTGGAACGGTTTGAATCGGGTGAAAAATGTGTAAATGGTAGAACTTTGGAAAAAATGGCCAATTCATTTTGAATGAGAAAAACGTCCCGGAAAAACCTGGAAATCTGGGAAATCAGTGAATTTGGGGGAATTTGTCGAGGGAAAGCCTGCGATTGCCGAAAAGGCTGAACAGTTTGAAGGTCGAACGGTTTGAATCGGGTGAAAAATGTGGAAGTGGTAGAAGTTTGAAAAAATGGCCAATTAATTTTGAATGGGAAAAATCTTCCGTAAAACTTGGAATTCTGGGAAATCTTGGAATTTTTAGAATTTATCAAGTGAAAGCCAACAATTCCTGAACAGGTTGAACAGTTTGAATCAGGTGAAAAAATGTGGAAATGGTAGAAATTTGGAAAAAATGGCCAATTCATTTTGAATGGGAAAAATGTCCTGGAAAACTTAGAATTATGGGAAATATGGGAATTTTTGGAATTTATCAAGGGAAAGACCACAATTCCCAAATAATCTGAACAGTTTGAAGTTGGAACGGTTTGGATCGGGTGAAAAATGTGTAAATGGTAGAACTTCGGAAAAAATGGCCAATTCATTTTGAATGGGAAAAATGTCCTGGAAAACCTGGAATTATGAGAAATCTGTGAATTTTGGGAATGTATCAAGGGAAAGCCTGCGATTCCCAAAAAGGCTGAACAGTTTGAAGTTGGAACGGTTTGAATCGGGTGAAAAATGTGTAAATAGTAGAACTTTGGATAAAATGGCCAATTCATTTTGAATGAGAAAAACGTCCAGGAAAAACATGGAAATCTGGGAAATCAGTGATTTTTTGGAATTTATCAAGGGAAAGACCACAATTCCCAAATAAGCTGAACAGTTTGAAGTTGGAACGGTTTGAATCGGGTGAAAAATGTGTAAATGGTAGAACTTTGGAAAAAATGGCCAATTCATTTTGAATGGGAAAAATGTCCTGGAAAACCTGGAATTATGGGAAATCTGGGAATTTTTGGAATTTATCAAGGGAAAGACCACAATTCCCGAATAAGCTGAACAGTTTGAAGTTGGAACGATTTGAATCAGATGAAAAATGTATAAATGGTAGAACTTTGGAAAAAATGGCCAATTCATTTTGAATGAGAAAATGTCCCGGAAAAACCTGGAAATCTGGGAAATCAGTGAATTTGGGGAATTTGTCAAGGGAAAGCCTGCGATTGCCGAACAGGCTGAACAGTTTGAAGTTGGAACGGTTTGAATCGGGTGAAAAATGTGGAAATGGTAGAACTTTGGAAAAAATGGCCAATTCATTTTGAATGAGAAAAACGTCCCGGAAAAACCTGGAAATCTGGGAAATCAGGGAAATCAGTGAATTTGTCAAGGGAAAGCCTGCGATTGCCGAACAGGCTGAACAGTTTGAAGTTGGAACGGTTTGAATCGGGTGAAAAATGTGGAAATGGTAGAACTTGGGAAAAAATGGCCAATTCATTTCGAATGAGAAAAACGTCCCGGAAAAACCTGGGAAATCAGTGAATTTGGGGAATTTGGGGAATTTGTCAAGGGAAAGCCTGCGATTCCCAAAAAGGCTGAACAGTTTGAAGTTGGAACGGTTTGAATCGGGTGAAAAATGTGGAAAGTAGAGCTCGCCAAAATCTGGAGAAGAAGAAATTGTTGTAGAAGTTTAACAAATAGATGAATTTTGGTGTAGAAAACCGTTTTTTGATAATGGTTTGGAGAATTCACACAATGATATCCGCCCTTCAAATAGATGCCTGACTGCAAATAAAACCTAGGGCGGGTGAAAGTGAGTTTCACTCATATATATATATATATATATATATATATATATATATATATATATATATATATATATATATATATATATATATATATATATATATATATATATATATATATATATATATATATATATATATATATATATATATATATATATATATATATATATATATGCACCAACATAAATATCCATCTTTAAAAAGGTGAAATTACCCATTATTTAGTTGTAAAAATGTACTTCTGCATTTCATTGTTGGAGAATCTGACCTGGCCTCAGGGGGTCATCTCCTCCTGACACCTAGACAAAGACCTTCTTAAAAGACCTGGAGTGCCGGGAGAGAAACGGAGGAGACCCCCGTCACGTGGCCGAGGCAAACCCAGCTGACGCCGTCACTCCGGGGGAAATTATTCTCTTGTTAAGTTGGTTCAAGACGGAGCTGGAATGTCCGTTGTTCGGGCCCCCGGCTGAAGACTTCAGTCTCATTACTGCGTTAAAACATTCAGCAGATCCTAATTATGCTTAGTATGCAGTGATTTTTTTCAAAAACCAACAGTACGTCTTAGAACCCGGTGCGCCTAATGCACGGAATAATCCTGGTTGTACATACCGACCTCCAAGCTATTTTATTTGGGTACATAGTGAAATGATAAGTGGGATCGGTAGATGGCGGTCACACATGAGAGACTTGTGTAGACTGCAAGATGACGCCAGTAAACAACACCAAAACTTAAAATGTTCCATTGAAAATAAAAAACATTACACACGGCGCTCAAAAATCCGTCAAAATGTTTTAGTACCACATGATGGATTGTCGGCACATTACGGCTATCGGAGTCGGAGATACAAGTATTATATCGGTTGGGGACATCTCTACGCTGCTGATCCGCTTGAGATGGTTTCCTGTGGACGGGACTCTCGCTGCTGTCTTGGATCCGCTTTGAACTGAACTCTCGCGGCTGTGTTGGAGCCACTATGGATTGAACTTTCACAGTATCATGTTAGACCCGCTCGACATCCATTGCTTTCGGTCCCCTAGAGAGGGGGGGTTGCCCACATCTGAGGTCCTCTCCAAGGTTTCTCATAGTCAGCATTGTCACTCGCGTCCCACTGGATGTGAATTCTCCCTGCCCACTGGGTGTGAGTTTTCCTTGCCCTTTTGTGGGTTCTTCCGAGGATGTCGTAGTCGTAATGATTTGTGCAGTCCTTTGAGACATTTGTGATTTGGGGCTATATGAATAAACATTGATTGATTGATTGATACTATTATGGTGTGTGTATAAGGACCGCACGCACTAGCAGACATTATCTGGCGTTTTGTTTCGTAATATTATGCAAAAGCAACTTTTCTTACCTGCTGATCTGTATTTGAGATCTGCATAAGTCATGAAAATTTGCACAAATCCGCCACCGTGGTCGATAAGCTTCTTACTTTTCTCTATTTTCTTGTTATGGGACATTCATCCTCCATTGTTGCCATTTTTAATATGAAGTAGTGTAAAGTTCTTACTTATATCTGTCGTTAAACTCGCCATGAAAGCGCTAAAACATACCGGTGTAGTGAGTTGACATTATTCACCCAAGGAACTTTAGTTATTTAAAGCATTTAAGTCCCATCTTAAAACTAATTTGTATACTCTAACCTTTAGATAGACCCCCCTTTTAGACCGGTTGATCTGCCGTTTCTCTTCTGCTCTGTCCCCCTCTCCTTTGTTCGAACTGATAAAAAAAATTGTTTTGCAAATAATCATTAACTTTACAATTTGATGCCAGCAACACCTGATAAAGAAGTTGGGAAAGGTGGCAATAAATACTGATAAAGTTGAGGAATGCTCATCAAACACTTATTTGGAACATCCCACAGGTGTGCAGGCTAATTGGGAACAGGTGGGTGCCATGATTGGGTATAAAAACAGCTTCCCCAAAAAATGCTGAGTCTTTCACAAGAAATTATGTGGTGAGCTACACCCCTTTGTCCACAACTGCGTGAGCAAATAGTCAAACAGTTTAAGAACAACGTTTCTCAAAGTGCAGTTGCAAGAAATGTAGGGATTTCAACATCTACACTCCATAATATCATCAAAAGGTTCAGAGAATCTGGAGAAATCACTCCACGTAAGCGGCATTGAATGACCGTGACCTTCGATCCCTCAGACGGCACTGTATCAAAAACCGACATCAATCTCTAAAGGATATCACCACAAGGGCTCAGGAACACTTTTTAGTATTATTATTATTATTATTATAACTTAGATTTATATCACGCCTTTCTAAACACTCAAAGCGCTCACAGAGAAGTGGGACTCAACATTCATTCACACCTGGTGGTGGTAAGCCGTATCAGTAGCCACAGCTGCCCTGGGGTAGACTGACGGAAGCGTGGCTGCCAGTTTGCGCCTACGTCCCCTCCGACCACCACCTATCATCATTCATTCATCATTCATTCACCAGTGTGAGGGTGAAGTGTCCTGCCCAAGGACACAACCGCAGCGATTTTTTTTGGATGTCAATAGGTGGGAAGCGAACCTGCAACCCTCAGGTTTCCGGCCGGCCGCTCTACCCACTACGCCATGCCGCCCCACTTCAGAAAACCACTGTCACTAAATACAGTTTGTCGCTACATCTGTAAGTGCAAGCTAAAGCTCTACTATGCAAAGCGAAAGCCATTTATCAACAACACCCAGAAATTCCGCCGGCTTCTCTGGGCCCGAGATCATCTAAGGTGGATGAAAAAAAATAAAGTTTATGAGTTTGAACATTAAATATCTTGTCTTTGTAGTGCATTCAACTGAATATGGGTTGAAAATGATTTGCAAATCATTGTATTCCGTTTATATTTACATCTAACACAATTTCCCAAGTCATATGGAAACCCTCAGGTTTCTGGCCGGCCGCTCTACCCACTACGCCATGCCGCCCCACTTCAGACAACCACTGTCACTAAATACAGTTTTTCGCTACATCTGTAAGTGCTAACTAAAGCTCTACTATGCAAAGCGAAAGCCATTTATCAACAACACCCAGAAACGCCGCCGGCTTCTCTGGTACCGAGATCATCTAAGATTGATGAAAAAAAATAAAGTTTATGAGTTTGAACATTAAATATCTTGTCTTTGTAGTGCATTCAACTGAATAAGGGTTGAAAATGATTTGCAAATCATTGTATTCTGTTTATATTTACATCTAACACAATTTCCCAAGCCATATGGAAACTTTCAGGTTTCTGGCCGGCCGCTCTACCCACTACGCCATGCCGCCCCACTTCAGAAAACCACTGTCACTAAATACAGTTTGTCGCTACATATGTAAGTGCAATCTAAAGTTCTACTATGCAAAGCGAAAGCCATTTATCAACAACACCCAGAAATGCCGCCGGCTTCTCTGGGCCCGATATCATCTAAGATGGATGAAAAAATATAGAGTTTATGAGTTTGAACATTAAATATCTTGTCTTTGTAGTGCATTCAACTGAATAAGGGTTGAAAATGATTTGCAAATCATTGTATTCCGTTTATTTTTACATCTAACACAATTTCCCAAGCCATATGGAAACCTTCAGGTTTCTGGCCGGCCGCTCTACCCACTACGCCATGCCGCCCCACTTCAGAAAACCACTGTCACTAAATACAGTTTGTCGCTACATCTGTAAGCGCTAACTAAAGCTCTACTATGCAAAGCGAAAGCCATTTCTCAACAACACCCAGAAATTCCGCCGGCTTTTCTGAGCCCGAGATCATCTAAGATTGATGAAAAAATATAGAGTTTATGAGTTTGAACATTAAATATCTTGTCTTTGTAGGGCATTCAACTGAATAAGGGTTGAAAATGATTTGCAAATCAATGTATTCCGTTTATATTTACATCTAACACAATTTCCCAAGTCATATGGAAACCTTCAGGTTTCTGGCCGGCCGCTCTACCCACTACGCCATGCCGCCCCACTTCAGAAAAACACTGTCACTAAATACAGTTTGTCGCTACATCTGTAAGTGCAAGCTAAAGCTCTACTATGCAAAGCAAAAGCCATTTATCAACAACACCCAGAAATGCCGCCGGCTTCTCTGGCCCCGAGATCATCTAAGATTGATGAAAAAAAAATTAAGTTTATGAGTTTGAACATTAAATATCTTGTCTTTGTAGTGCATTGAACTGAATATGGGTTGAAAATGATTTGCAAATCATTGTATTCTGTTTATATTTACATCTAACACAATTTCCCAAGTCATATGGAAACCCTCAGGTTTCTGGCCGGCCGCTCTACCCACTACGCCATGCCGCCCCACTTCAGAAAACCACTGTCACTAAATACAGTTTGTCGCTACATATGTAAGTGCAATCTAAAGCTCTACTATGCAAAACGAAAGCCATTTATCAACAACACCCAGAAATTCCGCCGGCTTCTCTGGGCCCGATATCATCTAAGATGGATGAAAAAATATAGAGTTTATGAGTTTGAACATTAAATATCTTGTCTTTGTAGTGCATTCAACTGAATAAGGGTTGAAAATTAGTTGCAAATCATTGTATTCCGTTTATATTTACATCTAACACAATTTCCCAAGTCATATGGAAACCCTCAGGTTTCTGGCCGGCCGCTCTACCCACTACGCCATGCCGCCCCACTTCAGAAAACCACTGTCACTAAATACAGTTTGTCGCTACATATGTAAGTGCAAGCTAAAGCTCTACTATGCAAAGCGAAAGCCATTTCTCAACAACACCCAGAAATGCCGCCGGCTTCTCTGGGCCCGAGATCATCTAAGATTGATGAAAAAAAATTAAGTTTATGAGTTTGAACATTAAATATCTTGTCTTTGTAGTGCATTCAACTGAATATGGGTTGAAAATGATTTGCAAATCATTGTATTCCGTTTATATTTACATCTAACACAATTTCCCAAGTCATATCGAAACCCTCAGGTTTCTGGCCGGCCGCTCTACCCACTACGCCATGCTGCCCCACTTCAGAAAAACACTGTCACTAAATACAGTTTGTCGCTACATCTGTAAGTGCAAGCTAAAGCTCTACTATGCAAAGCAAAAGCCATTTATCAACAACACCCAGAAATGCCGCCGGCTTCTCTGGCCCCGAGATCATCTAAGATTGATGAAAAAAAATAAAGTTTATGAGTTTGAACATTAAATATCTTGTCTTTGTAGTGCATTCAACTGAATAAGGGTTGAAAATGATTTGCAAATCTTTGTATTCCGTTTATATTTACATCTAACACAATTTCCCAAG